>NW_012026918.1:56040-79840 GCF_000956235.1 Wasmannia auropunctata
CGCCTCTCTCCGTATTCTCCGGTCTCGTGTAATTAGAACAGTCCCTTCGACTTTCGTGCCTCTTCGCGCTGAAACTCTCGCGTCGCACCCGGAGAGAAGATAAGACTCGAGACGGATGTGGCTACGAGGCGAACCGGATGAGAAAAACGCGAATTAAAGGCAGGAATAGAGACGGCAACTGAGCGGGCTGAATAAGTATTTAACGCATAATTGACACCATCTTTCTGTACTCGCCGTTTTGCAATAGATAGCGATGTTATCGAAGGAAACCGTGTCGCCATTAGTCTCCTCTCTGTATCGCGTTTGACATCTTCACTTGCCGGCGCATTGTTCCCGCGATTGCCATTTTCTACACTGTATTTCCAAACGAAAAGCGTTGAAATGGACGAGTCGCGGAAAGCGCGCAGTTCTCTTTTGAACGATTTTATTAAGGCCTTCAATATTCTGTTTAGTGACAATCAATTGCTACATTAAATTGAAGCATGCAGGCGCATGCGATATATATATATATATTTTTTTTTTTACGTCCGTTTCAGCGCTTTAATGTTAGTGCGTTTTAAACGAAATGTCCGTTTCGAAAATCTAAACGTGTGCAGTGTATATTTTTTATAAAAATCTGTTCGAATGTTTTGTTAAACTCCGCTTACCGTTATCCGATTTTGTAGCGTTGTAATTTTATAACCTCGGTTTTTATAACAGAAAATATCCAAAATCACCGCGGGACAGAAAAGAAAGTTGACAATGCGATTTTTTTTTTCCAATTGCGACCATAGCTCAATATTATACATTGTTAGATTGGTGCAAATTCAATATAGCGCTTTGTTGGCAATATTGTCGGCGAGATACGTTGCGAACGCAGCTGGACTGTATAATATCGGGTTTTATATGCAAGAGTTCAAGTTCTCTGCTTTACGTGTTAAAGTTTTACAGCTCGATTTACGTTCCCGGGCGCTATATATTCCGACCGTAATTCGTAAACGGGATGTAATTACATTTTAACGCGCGCAGTGCCTATCTATGTTTGGATACGCTTAGATGCCAAAACCGGATCTATAAGAAATCATTTATGACGTCGGCGACGGAGAATCTTCGGAATTTTGCGCCAATCTCCGGTGACGGTGATCTCTTCAAGAATGGCTTCGCGATTCGCGCCGAAGGTGAGATAAACGATCGTAAATTATCGGCGCCAATAACAGTCATCCGGCATTTATCAATAAACGTCGCTCATTTTTCTTAACGCCGTGACATTAACGCGTAAATAGATATTTACAGGATTTTTTTTATTAGAAATTACGGTCTCCACGAAATATTAGCATTTACACTGCAATTTCCCCAAGACCGGTTTATATATCGAAGATAACGCGGACGTTAAATATCGCGTTCACACCAACATTCTAATTTGAATTTAACTCAATTCTCCTTATTAAGGCGATAGCGTTTTATTCCGCGTATAAACAATAAATTGATATTCCAATCGAGACCTCAAGTATTTCACGGTTAATCGCGCAAGATAAACAGTATCGAAAATTAAAAACTCGATACCGATCTAATGCGAAATTTTGCAAAGAATTTCATAAAAAGGCATACCGCAATTATGGCACATAAAAAATATTTTCAGATTTTCCTCGGAAAAATACAAAAGTATAAATATATTTAAAAAATGATAAATTGTAGAAATATTTTACAAGCATTAAAGTAACCTAGTTTTGTAACTGTCTAAGTTGTTTTTTAGTTGATAATTAAAAATCTGGAGACTCTTGGAGTTTCTTGTATGAAAACTTCAGAATGCAGAATATATTGTATGTATACGTAATTGTTAAGTTAAGCGTAAATCATCTTTTATTGAGAAACGTTCAATAATTCATCAGTCGTTATAATTAATGGTTAAATTATTGGCTTTCGAAAGCAGCGTCTAAGAAAGCCCGCGTGTCGAAAACGTACATATATATATACGAGACACAATACACCCGGGCGCGTTTAAATGTTGAAAGCGGGGTGTACCGAGGGCAATATTTCTCCCGGAGAACAATACGATACGGGGAAGGGAGAGGAGGCAAACTGCCGGCGACAATGTTCCGACAGTTGCCGCCGTCAGGAAACGCACGCGTAACGACCGTTACCTACTACGTTTACTCTTGCGGATGCATTCGCGCGCCGCGCGCTTTATATCGGGCGGCGCCGATGGATGCCGAGCTGTAGCAGCACCCGTGAGCGCAACACTCACCGCGTCCGAAGACGAACGCGACCCTTTCGAATGCGCCCAGGAGGATATCGAAGTGGGAAAATTTATCTCGGATCGGTAATGGGTCCCGATCCAGTGGCGGCGGCGGCGGCGGTAGCGCGCGCCGACCGATCCGCTCTATGTCGGGTTTCGCGGTGACGAAGTAGCTTCCGGGATAGCGGTGGTAGTTTAGCTCTCTCTCCTCCTCGTCGCGTGCATCCCCCGGAGGATTTCCGAGCGGCTGCCAATATAAACTCGAGGAGACAGACGGAGTATAGAAGCGCGGCCGGATAACCGGCATCAGCGCGCCCTTTTCCCTCCCCTCTTTCCCCCGCTTCCGCCGTTGTCGACGACGTCGCCGTTGTCGTTCGGCCGCGTAAAGTGTCTCTTACGCGAACTACGCCGTAAAAATGGAACCGCTCGCGCGTAAATGTGTTTGGTCTTCGATCGAGAGGGTCTCTTCCTTTATACAAACGACCGCGTTGTTCGAACGAATTCTTCAGAAGGAGAGAGCAAGCTGCGTTTCTGTCATCTTGCAGGAACGTGTGAAATTTTTCATACCGAAGAGAGTCCGGCTAGAGCGTAGAAAAATACGCCGAATATCGATCTTTGTTTCATTGATTTTTTTTAAATCAATTAAACTTCTGTTAGTTGCGCTACCGATTAAATTTGCAGTCAATTTTTTGCAGGAAATTAAATTTTTAGAGATTTAATTTACTATTAATTTCCATTTGTATAATAACTAGTAAACAATGTGCTCTGCATAATACCTATAGTTTTAAAATATTTATGTAATTTTTAAAAAGTTAGCCGCTTTGTGTGCTCGGATTTCCCAAAAATACGACAAAGTGCACGACAAATGTTATTAACGGAAAAAATAAAGTTCTATTGGAATAGCGGCAGTTTCATAATGCAGATTTTATTTATCCGAGGTATTTTGCACGAAGTACACGTTGCATTCAGCTGTGTCAATAGCGAATTGATACATTGTCGACCGATTGAATGCGAATGCCTGAATGGATGCACAAGTAGCCCTCGATAACATATACTTCAATGACGGCTTTTCACTTTGTAATAGGATCGCAATATAAAAGGAAAAAAATTATATTGTCAACGACAAAAATAGGGGTCAATAGTATAATCATTAAATTCAAATCAACGCGTCAACCATCTTCATATACTTTTCATCGTTTCGAGCCTCGCTGTATTGAACCTCTCCTCTGAGGAGTACCATGCAAGTATAATTTAAACCATCATGCAATCACAATTTAAACAAACCGGCTACATTTTTACTTTCTAGCATTTCAATTTTTGAGATAGATATTTTGGACGGGATATATTCCAGATATTGAGACGTTTGTTTTACGAAATTGGCTAAACAAGTATCCATTTAAGTAGCTCGTGCCGATCTTTGATCGTAGATGAAATGAAGAGCAACCTGTCGATCACCCGAGAAATCTATCTTCTTTTACAACATTATTATCGCCTATATAATTTCCTTATCTCGCAGAATCTACATGAACCTCTCTCTACGGTAGTCACGTTCTACGCGCGCAAGTTATTGCCGCCTAAGTGGAAGGAATTCGATCAGGCTAAATGCGATTACGCATTTACGTTACGGGGCCACATCCTCGTATATAATTATTGCGCCGACGAGCACGGTTTTCTGTATGCGCTTAATAGAATTCGGCAATAAATCGCGCGCGCGCGATTCTGACATTAAATTAACTCGTGGATGTGGAGAGAGATTGGCGCGAGAGCCCGAGTGCTATAAAACAAGAGCGAACGCGGATCGTCCGAAATCAGCAGATTGCATCGTTTATCACCCCACTGTCCGAAAATCTATGTATACGATATGCGCAATTTATTCGAAACGACCATTTAACGGTATGCGCACAGCGCGTCGAGCGCTTCGATTTTAAATGCCGTCTACGGCATACTTAACCGAATGCAACCGCGCATGACGACGTAATTATTGCACGAATGCCGCCAGGCACAAAAAGGCGAATGCAAAAAATTTCAATACGGGGTTAAATAATTTAAAATATTTGCTCGGGATGCACATACGAGATACAATCATTGTGCAATACTTCAACTTTTTGTGTTTTACAGATTAATTAAAAGTCGAAAGTACCGATACGGAATTATATTTGTAGCAGACTGACGAAATTGGCTAATGATGTCGCGTATATAAATATATTTTTTAAATATAAATTGTTATACAAAATAATATTAATTCTTATTTGAATGATTCCAATATTAATCAATGTCAATAGAGAGGCTTTAATTTTTATAATATTTAACTATGGAAAAAGCTACAGACTTTAAAATTTTTATCAAAAAACGTTTCAGAAAAAAGAAATGAGGGAAAAATAAAGTAACATACCTAAATATTAACAAGTTTTTTCTATTAATTAGTAATATAGACAATAATTTATTTTTATTTTACATAAATTCAATATATAAATCTTCATCCATGATGTTCATTATTCATGAGACAGAACATCATAAAGGAACTTGAATAAAAGCTTTATATTCTAAAAGATATATTTTATTTATTATAATTTTATTTTATTTTTTTATTTACTTTCACTATTTTTTAAGCAATTCAAAAACTTAATCAACTGTGTATTTATTAAAATATATTACCCAAATATAATTTAATTGTTTAATGAATTAATGTAACATATTATTTCTTAACAAGTATATCTAATTATAAAATTTTGGACGATTTATATATCTTGCAATTATTGCGTTGCATAAAAAAATACGATGAAATATGTACATTCCAAAGTTAAATATTTATGTTAACCTGAGTCTCTCCAATTTAAAAAAAGAGCAATGGATCTATATTACATTTATATTTTCATAATTTTAATTACAATTTTTTAAAAATATGTTTAAACAGTAAACAGTTTCAAACAATAAATATTACAGAATTATATTTGCATATTATATTTTACTGCTACGTCTATTGCAAAAATTTAGATTTTATATACTAATAATTATCAGGAGAAAAGGTTTTTAATTTTTCCATTATTTTCTGATTTTTCTCGTTTTATGTGTATTGCGTGTATTTCACATTATTTTTACAAATCCATTACACCTCAACGAAGATAAAGAATAATTTAGCACTCATCGGAATGGTGTATGAGCAGGAAAAGCGAATTGCAGCATGAAAAATCGTCGGCTCGTAGAAACTCTCGATTTGTAAAATACAAATATATCTAAATTATAGCAACGCTCGAAATAATTTGTATTTCAAAATATGATAATTATACGCGAATTGTTATTCTTTAAACAGATATTTAAAAAGAGAATTCTATAAATTATGTAATATACTTTTCGTACGAAATATACGTATACATTTATAAAATTCGATATGAATATATCTAATGAACTGTCTATATTTCGTGTATGTAGTAAAGCATAAATTGATAATAAATAATATCTCTTCGGTGTAAGCTGCTTCTTCCTAATACTCGGAAGATATTCACTCGCGAGAACACAGGTAATTATCGCGCGCGCGCGCTAATCACCAGGATACACGACGACGGCACTTTACCTGGCATTCTCCCGGAGTTAATCGCACATGATGTTAATGCACTTTACCATACGTTGAGACGGAAGAACAACGCAATCATAGAAGAAGATGCAATTCACTTAACTTCTTGCGACGTCCCGTGAATTAGCGGAGCGAGGCAATTCGGAGCGAAAGAGAACTTTGGTCAAATCGTCGAATTTACGTCGATAGCACACGATTAGCTGTCACACTCGCGAGTAGTTAATCACAGAAATCAATAGCACTGATGTAACTGCTAAGACGTTCGCTTTCCTGCGTCGCGCCGAAGGGTAAACGCGACGTCACAGGTACAACAGTCGCCCGCCGACCTCGAGGCTCGTCGTAGGTCACCGTGTGTGTACAACAATACGTGCCGCGCGACGCGCGTTACTACGTTAGATTACTACGCTTCGACGAAAATTATTGCATTAACATATTACAGAGTGAATACCGAAATATTTCATTTCTCCGTGTACTTCGAACTATAATGAACGATCGACGCGGGCACCGCGCGACGTTCCGTCGTTCGAAACGCTCGATTCGTAGATCACTCCCACCACTATCTCGCGGTTTTGATACGAGGGCGCAAGTTGAGCATCTAAATATCCGAAAATTTAAAGCACGACACGGAATATACAATGCCAAGTCGACGCCAAGTATACTCCCCGTAAGTAACGCGAGCAGACATTGAATAACCGTTGCCCGTAAGTGAACACGCAGTGAAAAGATTTCTGTTTTCGGTCGCTCCGAATTGTACTTCGAACGAATACATTGCGCAAGATGTGATTCGTGCTCGTTAACATGATATGTATATATCTCATCATCGATACGCTCACGAGAATTGCATGAGAGACATAAATTGATCGTTATTTAATCGTCGAAAAAAAAATGATCGTGTCGACGCACCGGCGACGACGTACGACGGGGTCGTGGCAATGCAAACAATCGTGAATAAACGGAGCATTCAGTACTCCCCATCGCGAAACTTTTAAGTTATTAAAGAATAAATGTACGTTCTCGAATATTCCGTTCCTTTCGAAATAAACGGACCCATTATTTCGCGTTGTGATTTCGCGTTTATTGAAGAGTAGCGTTTATACGTTACTTTGAACGAGAGAGAAGGGATATTTTTACAGAAATTATACTTGGACTGCAAAAAGTCGGTAATGGATAACGGATCGGTATTTGAGCGGTATTTACGGACCGTGCAAATTTTATGCGTAGCATTGGCCAACTTCGATCGCTTGCAACTCGAGAACAAGTGGCAACTTCATTTTTAGTATTAGAATAATTTCAATTCTAACTCATCTTCAGGAGTACGCTATTAAATTATTGCACAGTGGGACATTGTGTGTATAAATATGAAATGTCGATAGTACAGTTTTCGAAGGAGTGAAAATAAATTCTCCTGCGCGAAGCAAAATTCGAGACCATAGATAAGAGGATCTTATTCCTTAATTAACTTCCGGTGAGCTTAAATAGGATCTTAATTTATTAAGATTCAGTTACTAATATCGAATATTGAAAGATTATAAGAAACGATGGGGATGTACGTTTTCATTAAGAGTAAATCGATTGCAAATTAAGATATTAGCATGTGCAATACCTGCGATCGCTAGCTCTCGAGCAAGCTGCTATATTTTTTCAAATCAATAAAGTACATATAATAAAATATAAAATAGAGTGATGCGTGAATCCTATTTAAGGCAGAGGAAATTGCCTCTTTATGAATTAAAATGTTTTCTGAGTGAAAAATTTAGTACATTGTAAATAATAAAATACTGATACTATCAAATACTTTGTGAAATATATATATTACATTTTTATTGCGCTAATAGATTTTACGCTTTAAAGATGTTTCTCCGCGTGACAAATCATGTAAAAATCTAGTTTAAAAAAAATTTAAAAATACATTTTTTCTTTTTCCAGCCCCTCCGCAGAAGGTGTCGATCAGCAATCACCCGAAGAAGCAGATAATCGAGGTGAAGGTGGGCGAGTCGCGGCGCTTGGAGTGCGTCGTTAGTGCGGCGAAGCCGGCCGCCTCGATCATTTGGTACCGCGGAAACGTGCAGATCAAGGGCGGCGACACCACTATCACCCCGATCTCCATCCAGGGTGGTAAGTAGCTATGCTATTCCGTTACGCACGTTGATATTCGATTACGATAATCCCGCGCGCGAATGAATATATCACGGTTATTACACGCGACGAGGATTAAATGACCGTCGCATGCACAGATAAACGCATTTCTGGATCCTAATAACGCGGTATCATCTAATTAAATTTCGCGATCGGACATAAATAATTCTTCCATTTACGCGCACGAACGAGTTTTTTTTTTAATTTGCCGTTGTCCTGCCATATTGACGTTTGATGTTATATTTAAGATAACTGCCATAACGATGCTGTATATTTATATTCGTTTCTTTTATGTTAAATTTTTATTCGCGGAAATATCAGGAAGATTAATTAATTTAAGACTGATTAAATTCTTTTATTTTTAATAATTTTTATGGATCTACAAAATAAGTGATGTAACAGAAATTATTGACAAGTTCAACGTATATCTTTTAATGTCAGTAGATTAATAGGCTGCATTCAATAAATATGTCGCATCGATAACAGGAATATACGAATTTTTTTTACACAATTATTAAAAAAAAAAGGATTTGCTTCGTTAACTCAAAGCAATTTTATTCCAACATATGTACTTCTTTATCTGCCTTTAGTTTCGTGTCTTTGTAAGCACAAGAAAAATTACAAAGAAAACGATGTTTTCGCATGTCTTTCAACACATAGAAGCGAAATGAGTATTAAGCGCATGAATTGTGAAAAAAGATTCTTTCATACAGTTGCAAAGTTATCCAAAGACTCGGAAAAAGACATGGTAAAAGGATTTCCAAGTCTTTCAAGCGTCTAAAAATCGAACGCTTTCTAAAGGCGATGTTCTCTACGATCTTTTATATTGTCCAAGTTAATCAAATCCGTCGTAATTATGTACAAGCTAAACGAAATACCGTGAATATATACAGCACTGAGATGGGATCCGGACTAAGCAAGCGAGTAGCGCGAGCGAGCGTGAATGGATGACTTAAGCGAATAGCTGGCTGTGTCAGATCGCTCTCGTTGAAGCCGGAGCTGGCTGTTCATTCGTGCTCGTTCGCGCGCGTTTCGCCCGGTCTTAGATCGTGCGGCTTTAGTACCGGCGCGGCGCGCGATATTCAGAGGCGAATAAGTAATCTTCGCCTTTCGTCGATGGGAGCTTCGTGCTCGGGGTGCGCTCCACCGCGCGACGCGCGCTCGGTGGAAGTGGGAAAAAGATTGGGACGGCGTCGAGACGCCTCTCCCTCTTAGCGCCGCTTCCAGTTGCCAAGAGCATCTTCGATCGATCCCCGTGACACACAACTCTGGCCGCGCTCCAACTACCGAAATTGACATTCCTGTCTTCTCGCTCGCGCTCGGGCTCGCGTTCGCTATAAGCTGCCGCCGCTTGCGTTTTTACATTCGCGGCCGGAGACAGCCCGACGAGACATCAAACGATTGCATCGGCCGGAGCGCCGTTTTACCACCATCCGGCGCGGCGCGCAAGGCTAAAATATATCCCGATAAGAACATCGATAAATAGTGCGGACGGAGATGAAAAGGGACGCGGCGCGACGCGACGCGATACGATGTGCGCCAGTGGGCGTTCGTGAAATGAATACGACAAAATTTTTGCAAATGCGAGTTCGTAGTCGTCGAAAGTAGATAAGAAAAGTTTTCTGCGAAACGTGATGCATAAAGACGCCTCATTAACTATTTCGATGAGCAGGAATGAACGAATGAATATCCAATGAATGCAGAAACTGCTATTTCTTGTCGGTGATGAAATATTAATCAGTATCTAATAGAAGGGAGGAAAGATAAAAAGAGAGAGAAAGAGGTAAGAGAGAAGGGGATGACTTAATTTTACAAAATGTAGAATCGTCATACAGCGCCGAATGGTTTTAATTTAAAAAGGAAAAATGAAAAACTTCAACACGAGAGCGTTGTGTAAAAATATTAGAACATCACCGCCGGCGTTTTGCGTTGGCGTTTCGCTCAAGTTGCCGTTTTGATCGTTTAATTAAACGTGTGATTGGTCCGATACATTATAGAAATTTAGCTGTATGCGTTTCGCGAACGCCGCGAATATATCCGACTCGTTACGTACATATAATAAAATGCATGTAGAAGGAAAAGCGCGCGCACTTCTACGAACATCGGCGATTATCGCGTAACGCGAATTTATTATCGGGGAACACGTAAGCAGACTTATGATGAATTTATAGGTATTTAAAACAAATTTGCTCTTTACATTTAACGGATTATTCGATGCAAGGTAAAATGAGTATTTCGAATATTATTTTACATTACGTACTTTAATATTATCCCTTTCGGTTGTAACATGAACATCAATTCCGTCGCAATTCGTATAATACATTTTAAAAACGGGAAATAATAACGTTTAAATTCTGCAACGCACCGTAATATAAAAATCGCATTATTCGTGAACTTATCCTTGTGGTTATCATTAGGCCGCTTTAACGTTAAGTGCGTTAACGTATATCTTCTCCGCAGCTGTGTGAAGTTGCTCCCCCCTCCTCCTCCATTGAAAATTCAAAGACGACCATTACCACTCGATTGATGGTCGTTTGGTAATATTTGGTAGTCCATTTTCGATAATTGGTAGTCAAAGTTGTAAATAATCATATAAAAAAAAGACAAGATATTTTGCGAAAGGAGGGGTTAACTTTATACGCGTATGTCTTGTTCATATTAATATTTACAACTTTGACTACCAATCATCGAGACTACCAAATACTATTAAAAAAGACCATCAATCGAGTAGTAATGGTTATTTTTAAATTTTTAGTAGTAAGGCGGAGGGGGGCAACTTTACGCAAAAAGAACGATTGCGTTGAAAGGTCTAAAAATTTTGCCGAATACAGATCTGAAAATAATTTTTGTTCAATAATCAAAATAATTTGTTGGAAAGTTAAAAATGATAGGCATTGCTATAAAACGTTTTGATATTCTAGCAATCATTTTGACTTTCCAGCAAAATTATTTTAACCATTGAATAAAAATTATTTTCTGATCCAGCAAAATTGTTCTTTCCGTGCACACATCTCTTCTCCGCAGCGCGATAACAATTGCCTCCTCCTCGTCCTCGCGGGGACAATATTGTCGAACACTTATGATATTTTATCCGACGTTAACGTTATTCAACGTTGACTATTCAAGAGATGGAGGCGAGAAATGTCTGAATTGTTTTAGCGCTATACATCTGTCGGATGCGCGCTATACCTGACAACGGCGAACAGCGTGAAACGCAAGTCTACCTGCAGAAATAAATCGCGATCGTCGTCGTTTTCCTTTGTTACGACTCGCTCGCATCTCGCTCCGTCATTCCAGCAGCAATCTTTCCCCCGACCGTTACGCATCCAGTCCCAAACCCTCCCCCGCGTCCGCGTCGCGTCGGGAGCGTTTGTATCCTCGGCGCGCATCCCCGAAAACGCGGCGTGGATTGCAGCGCGCGGAATAAAGAGTCGTGCGCGTCGCGCTTTCGCCGTAAAAGCTTGTCCGGGGCTTTTAACGGAGATTTAAAAAGAGATGCATCGCGAACATCCTTCTCGTGACGTTGCGTACACTGCTCGCGACTCTAATGTAAATTACGGTATCTTCGTGCGCGCGCCGCCTATATGAATAATTCAACTTTCTTCATGAATCGCGAATTAATTCGACAACCACCGCAAATAATTGAGCGATTAAAGTCGCTTTTGAATCTCGATCAAGAATCAATACCGCAAATTGCAATTAATTTTGCCATAAATACGAAGCTTTAAAATGCTTATACAGAAATAACGATTTTTGTTGGAAGGTCTAAAAATTTTGCTGGATACAGAAATACTGGAAATAAATTTTGTTGGAAATTAAAAAATGACGAGCATTTCTGTAAAACGTTTTGATATTCTAACACAATCAGTTTAATTTTCCAACAAAATTATTTTCAGATCTGTAGCTAGCAAAATTTTTAGATCTTCCGAGAAAATCGTTCTTTCTGTATCCGACAGATACGGCCGACGTATACTAATTATCTTAAATAAGTATTTAAAACTAATTATAAATGTTGAAAGAGATAATATATGTAATTTGAATTGAGAGCAATTTTTTGTTCTCGGAAAATTCAGAAAGCAATTAATAAAATTTCAACGTAACATCATCTACTGCACTTTCTCGAAATTGTTGGACAGTTGTAAAGAACAAACAAGAATGAGTTAAAAAAAAGTGATTAATTTCGCTGCCCTGAGACAGGGGTAAATGGCAGCTTGGAATTTATGGAAATTTGCTATTCCGCATTTCTGAAATTCTCGAGAGTAACATGAAAGGCAAACGAAAAAAAAAAAGAAGGTAATCAAAGGAAAGCGGTTAATTTTCGCGGCTATAAAGTAGAAGACGGATGGCAGGTGGTATTTATTTCGCGATTTGCGCGGACAATGTTGCAGACAAGGAGACGGCCAAGCCCGGGGAGACGAAGGAATTGCTCAAGTACGACACTCACGGTTCCATTACCATCATGCCTACGGCGGACGATAATGGGATGGATTACACCTGCGAGGCCAGCCACCTGGCGATACCAATAGACAAGCCTATGCGGGCCACCGTCACACTTTCCGTTTTCTGTAAGTATACGACCGACACGTATATGTTATTATATATACGCTTGTACACAAAAAAAAACCGTGCACTCGCGTGACCGCTTATGTCGTAATACGTGTCAGCACACTCGATATATTGGCGTGAAAAAAAGGCATTATACGGAAATGAGAGTCCGTCATCGGGAATTGCCGAAGACGTTAATTCCAAGTCCGCGGGCGCTCTTTAACTTTGCGACGCTTTACTTACGCAGGAAAACCGACGCGAGCCTCATTTGCACGCGAATAAAAACGCGAATGCTTTTTATACGTGTTTTACAACATATATAGGATAACAAGAGCCAAAACTAAGAGTAACCTTGCCAATTTAGAGATATATGGTATCGCGAGATGTGTATCGCGGTAATAGCCAAATTATTTCGCGTTTGCCAATTACTGAAATTAATGAGCAAGTCAGAATTAAATTTATTACATAATATAGTTTTCGGAGTGAATCGCGGTTCGCTTGATACGTTATATAAGAATTAGAATGCACGATGTGGATTTATTTAGGGCTCTTCTTAAATCTCGCTCTCTCTCTCTCGTCACGCACGTCATCTCTTTGAACTACTTGAGCCGAGAATGACTTTCGACCCCAATTACGTTTTCAAAATAATTAGTTTCGTTAGCCCGTTTGACGCCTCTCTGTATTAACGGCGCGACGTCCCGCGCGTCTGCCCCGCAGATCCACCTGGTCCGCCGTACATAGAGGGCTACACCGAGGGCGAGACCGTGCAGCGCGGTCAAAACGTGGAGCTCGCCTGTCGATCACGCGGCGGAAATCCGCAGGCGGAAATTGTCTGGTACAGGAACGACGAGAAGGTCACGGCGGCCCATCGCCGGGGCCAGGGCGTCAGCGAGAACGTGTATTCGTTCATAGCCCGGGCGGAGGACGACAAGGCCCGCTACAGATGCGAGGTCTCCAACATCATGAGCGTGCAGCCCATGAAAGTGCACGTCGATCTCACCGTGCTTTGTAAGTGTGTGTGTGTGTGTGTTTGTGTGCGCGCGCGTCTGCGATAATTGCGCGCGGTTAGGTAGCGGTAAAACGTTGCAAATTGCATTTCGAGAAACGCACTCTCTTGAGAAATCCACCGTCCCTTCATCCGGTTCCCCTGGCGCATTACACCCGTCCTCCCGTGTAATCGCGCGTTATTATCGTCTCTTATATTAATCGGGATCGAATAATGGACTTTAATTTTTTAGCACGTTTAACAATGCATGCATATTAATCCCTATGTAAATATTATGATCCTTTTTATATTAATACAAATCGAATATACAATTAAATGCGATAAATAAGCAAAATGCACGGCGTGAATAAATAAAGCAAAATACCTCAATTTAATTTATCCACACTTACGTTCGATAATTTTATATTTCATGTTATTTGTCTTGCTGAATTGACAGTTTTCAAGGAAAATAATTTAATTGGTACAAAACTATACTAGATTCAAAAAGTGATGTAAGAAAAAAATATGGATTTTATTGCGTAAGATGCCATCTTTTGTATTCTTGAATCATGCAGAATACGTATTTCTCGCGAGTGATACTTGAGACGTATTTAAGGTGTTAGAATATTAAACGTTGCCTGGTGCCTGTCTGTGGCACTTGCCATTACTTTACCGCAAGGCATAGTATTGCACAACTAAGGTTGCACAGCGTATGGACGAGCTCTTGCCGACGGAACAGCCGCATAAATAATTCCGCTTCTCTATTTTCGCCAAGGCTGCGTTTCACGTTTACCCAAATTGAAATTTTGCTAACTTTATGTTCACGTGATATATGTGGATAAAGTCAGAAAATACTACGTGGCTGGCTTATCGTACACTTACGATTAAGGGGTAAACGGTTGTCGACCGTACTGTTGCAGTTATTGACAGCCTGTCGGTGAACTTTATTTCATATTTTTACGGCCAACGTCAAAAATGAAAATTGACGGCGGCGAGCGACAGTTAGTTTCGCGAACGTAGCCCGGTTGGCTTTCGGACTTCCCGGAAATTTGCTTAGCGGAATATCGAGATCGCAAGAATGCAAATTTAATCATTCTATTCTTCTTAATTACTTCTTCTAGTTTCGATATTTATACCGATACGCACGTATGTTTTATCCGCTAAACGTTTATCCTGGATCTGCTGTTGTTCCAAATCAATAAAGTAGAATATAAAGTCTCTTTATATCCATCTATTCATTCTTTATCTATATACTATTTCCGCTATGGGTTTTTTTCTGAAACGCCGTTTAGATGAACTAATTCGAGGTTTTTCACGCGGTTTGACTTTACTATTCTCATACAGTCGCGCCCACCGGAGTAACCATCACCGGTCCGACCGAGGCGAAGGCGGACGACCAGGTGCTCATTACTTGCACGACGGAGAACTCGAATCCGCCCGCGGACATAAAGTGGACGGTGGACGGGCATAATTTCGAGAGCAACGCCTCGAAGACGGAGCTGGCGCCGAACGGTGGCTGGATCACCAGCTCGAACGTGACGTTCAGCATTAATCGCAAGAGCCGCAGCATCGTCGTCATCTGCCACGCTTCCAACACCCGGCTCACGGAGAACGTGGTCGGCACGCACACCATCAACGTGATATGTGAGCATTCCTCTTCTCTATCATACAATTTCGCCCAGCCACTTCGGTACAAGCGCGTCTCTCGCGCTCCCCGGCACATTGCAGTTGTAACGAGACCCCGCGCGCTTCTCGCCCGCGGCGAAAATCTAATTTCCGTCGCGCGTCAAAGAACACACTCGCGTACCGGGTGTACCGGAACTACTGCGAGATATCTTATACGGAAGGACCCTTCAATTGCCAATTGAACGATATTAAATTTATTTTTTTTAGTGACCGCGTTAGATAAATCTTCGTTAGGGTAAAATCGAGATTGGGATTGACGTGATTAAAATGAAAAACGTAATTCTCAACGGATTATTTACGCTCTTCGAGCTGCATTCGTGAATGCAATGATTAATCCTCTGGATATTCTCGTTAAAGTGAAATCCACTCACATTCAATATGTTTTTAATTAAAACATAAATAATATTAATATATATTTATCTAATATGTGATGAAACAATATTATATAAAAATCTTCATGTCTTTTTTTTTACTTCTTTAACTGGTCGGAAATGCCATCTCTGTCGCAAACAATACACAATTTCAACGCGCATAATGAGATCAGAAAAGCTAAGATAAGTTTAAAAATAATTCCCATTCCCAAAATAAAATATTATAACGCGCGGATTCTCTCCTCGGGTGTCCGCCGTCGAAATGACGGATATCGCGTTTCGATCTTCTCGAACGAATCAATTTGTATGTAGCGTGTTTAGAAAATATTGGGTATAGCGATAATGTTGTTGCCCATTCCCGCTGACATCTTCACGGCACGCGATGACAAATTAATCGACCGCGTGCCGCCGTTAACCGAGGGGGGGGGGAGGGGGAAAGGGAACCGAAAACACGCATACGCACACCATCCCGCGAATCGGACGGTCAGAATTCATTAAACATATTCGACATAACGTCATGTTGCGCGCATGATACACTCTCGCAATAATACAACCGTAATCGACCGACATTAATTTCCGCCATAAATAAATAATCCTTGTATAATCAACTGCGTTTTCAGCTTGTAATTACATGCATTAAAATTATTCGCTGTCTGAATATACTAAACAATTAGTGGCCTCCAATCAATACCGCGCTCGGCAATCCGAGACTATAACGAATGCCACTCGTGTCCAATAATGTAACTGGATTCAACAAATAATCCTTACAAATTATCGTAAGCCTTTTACCGCGAACATGTTCAATGAACAGTGAGATGATGTCGACAAAGGGGGCGCGGACGAGCGATAAACGCGCGCGAACTGCGGCGCGATAAAGATGAAATGAAGGGGACAAAAAATCGTGTTCATTTTTTTTTATTACACACTCGCTCCTGACATAAAAAAAATCTCTCTACTGCATGGACCTTTTTCTTCCAACTCACATTCGCGCTCTTACTCTCGAAATGGAAATATTTTCTTAAATCGGAAGTATATATAATAACAAATGTCGCAGAGATTCATAATACGGTCAAACGGTAATTGATCGCTTATGACCGGACCTATTCGATCTTGCAGATCCACCCTCCAGACTAAGCGTCAGCGGACACGATGAGAGTCAGTCGATAACCGCCGGTACGGTGCTGAAGCTCAGCTGCACCGCCGTAGCGGGTAATCCATTGCCCACGTTAACGTGGTACAAGAACGACCGCAAGGTACGTGAACTCGTACAAAGGACCGTCGTAAGTCTAGTAGTGGCGGATTATCACATAAACTCAAAAGACAGGAGCGCAAAATTCTTTCCTCATTTTCCTAATTAGCTTTAAAATTTTTGCTAATTAATGAAGACGTGATAATAACGGAGAAGTAATCTCTATTAATTTAATAAATTATTTAATCCCAGAATGTACTTTTCGGTTTTTCTCTTTATAAATCCGCTTAATTATAAATATTCGAAAATGTTGTGCAGAAATTACAACTCGTCGTTATTTTAAATTTGTCGCAGTGTCTTAAACAGAAAGTTCGGTCTTTGAAGTTATAATGATTATTAAAAATAATAGTATTTCTCAAATAGAAATTAAAGAATTCCGGGCAAAAATAAATCTTGAATCAAAAGTTGAATGTCCATGATTTGTAAGAGTTATTCATTTTAAATTTGATTTTTAAAATCTTACAATTTACATACGGATTTACATATTTCCTTTTTGAAGCCCTTTAATTTTTGTAAGCGTCTCGATCTTATATCAATTTAAATATTTTGAGCCACACTGCATAGATCGTTGCATTAACCATTGTCTTATGCCGCAGGTACTCGGCACAGTGAGACAGCGAAATCAAGCCATGACGAGCGAGCTAGCGATACTCGTCAACGCGTCCGACAACAATGCCCACGTGCGATGCGAGGCGACGAATTCCGCCACGGAGATCCCCCTTCTCAAAGTTCTCGTGCTAAAAGTCAATTGTAAGATATGATACTCATCCCGTATATTCATTATCAGAATTCTTTTGTGTACGTTTTTTTTTTTTTTAATCGAGGTCGCTTCACTTAGATCGAGAGCGAGACGTTAAGTTTTCTCCAGTAAGAAATGCTAGCACATAGAGATGATTGAACGACGCCGTAATTACTCCACTTTTTCTCCACGTCACGCGAATCGCGAATCTCGGCGGCAACGACGGCGCCGTATATATTTTAAACGACGAACCGTCGAGACTTCTTTTCTTTTTTTCTCACCACCTCCACAGTTCCGCCCGAGAGGGTGAAGATTAACCGCGAGCCCCAGGATTTTCACGCCGGCCAGGAGGGACGTCTAATCTGCGAGTCGAGCAGCAGCAATCCCGCCGCCGAAATGTCGTGGTGGAAGAACGGGATACCGGTGCCGGGCACCAGGAACAGCACCAAGCCCGGATTACACGGCGGCTACCTCTCGTCCGTCGAGCTCACGCTGGACTTAACCGAGGACATGAACGGCGAGGTGTACACCTGCGAGGCCAAGAACACCCAATTGGGGAGATCCAGCCACGACGCGACGACGCTGGACGTGCTGTGTGAGTGTAGAACCTTAAGTAGAGCGCTCTTAACAACATAATCTCTACACCTGCGGGAGATCAGCATGCACGCACGATCGTAATATATATGTATATACCCGTACTGCGGGTGCATTCAACCCGGAAATCTCCGCGGAGAGCGCGAACGCGCGGCAGTTATATCTCTTTCTATCTCCCTGGATATATCGGATCGCGCTCTGATATAAATTTATTTGCATTTTATTCCCGATATCTCGTACGTACAACAACAACAACGGCGTACAATAATAATGAATTGGAGTAGAAATGAGTTGTAATACGTTTGCGAAGAATGCATTATAGAGGTGAGATTGCGAAGGGGGGAAAAATTAATCTGCTATGTATTTTTATATAAGCTTGTTACAAAAGCACTTAAAAATAATCAATCATACGCGCGCGATACTAAAAAAAAATATTTTATATTAAATAGATATTCTATGATAGATATATATAAATTTAACAAGCTTTTATATCTTTTTCATATTTTTTAGAATTATAATTTCACTGCTCGAATATACGACAATACGCGGATTGTTTAAGTTTTTTTTAATTGTACGATTACATTCAGAGAATGAAAAAAAATCAAATTGTGTGATAAACGTTCAAAACGTGTATAATAAACGTGAAAAAAATGAAGCTATATTATTTTATCAGTTAGCAATTTTAAAGATTTATTTACGTCTTTCTTTTACAATATTATTATTATTAAACATATATATATCTATTTAAAGTATGTGTTAAATCTATCGAATTTAATGATAATATTTGAGTCGCTACTGCTTCTACTTAATAGTTATTGTTAACTAAACAATTGGAATTAAATAATTTAAAACAGTTTAAATTTAACCCGAATTAAATTCCATTGTTTTACTTTAAAAACAACTATATTATTTTAATTAAAAATAACTGTATATTAAGTAGGACTAGTGACGACTCAAATATATCATAGGATTAAATTTGGCACTATCGATTTAACAGTGTAATGTTATTTTTTAACATCTTGCCCGATGAAAATAAAACACGATAACGTGGACCTGTTTTTTTTTTTATTCCACAGACAAGCCAATATTCTCGCCGTTAGACCCTTACGAATTAACCGGCCTGGAAGGAGAGCCCTTTGTGATTTCCGTATCGGCGAGGGGCAATCCCAACACGACGGAATACACGTGGACGAGGGATGGTCTACCGTTGGGTGGCAGCGGTAAGAGAATAACCGCGCACGGTGCCACGCTAAATATCACGAAATTGGATCGTCATGACGGCGGCACGTACATATGCGAGGCGCTGAACAAGGAGGGGACCACCTTTTATCAGCTGAACCTGACCGTGCAGTGTAAGTAAACAATATCATCATGTTAATTTTCAAATAATCTTCATCACGATATCGATTGCGATTAATTTCACTATAAAGAAAGTATTAGCGCAGTGTTTGATATCTCAAGAAAATTGTCGATTAACTTTAAAATGTATCTACGCGATGATCGCGATTATTTGTCTCTCACAATTTTCTACATTTCTAATTTTTTACCCAACTTCTTATAATTCTTTTAATCTATAATCTTCTTTAATATCTTTGTCTCTTTCGCCTATAATGATTGTTTTAGATGTCAAGTGATCGTGAAAAGCTTCCTTTTTAATATATAAAATTGTTCTCGCTAACGTGAGAATCACGACTCACGGTTTTACCCGCGATGTCCCGCAGATCCAGCGAAAATCAAGCGTACTTCTTCGTCGGGGATAGTTTACCCGCCGGGTATCGAGGCGAAGCTGTTCTGCGAAGTCGACGGCAGCCCGATCAGCGACGAGTTTGTCACATGGCAGAAAATAGGATCGAATCCCGAGCTACCGGGACGTTACTCGACGTCATTCGTTAATCGGACGTCGTACCTACACATTGAGTATCCCAGCCAGGAAGACGTCGGCGAGTACCGATGCAAGGTCAACAACGGTATCGGCAACGTAACGTCGGATCCTATTCTATTTATTACGAATTGTACGTAAAGAATTTCATTTTAATTACTTACAATAATAATACTACCGAGTTCTAAATGGAGAGCGCGTTCTAAGCGCGATTGAGCGGGCGATAAAAATTGAATGGATTTGATTTAATAATTGTAGCAATTTAAATATCGTATCGTATGGTAATTTAATCGCTGTGTATCGTTTGAATTTAATTGCCGTACCTCATGTTGTAATGAATTTTTTAGCTGTTATTATATTATATTTAAAAAAAATTTTACACGAGCAAATGAATTTAGCATGTGAATCTGAAACAAAAAGTTGAAAGAATTCGTGTACGATTAATAGTATTGGCTACTATCTATTTCTCAATATTTATACACTAAATTGGAATAAATAATTAATAGCGAATATTCTAGCGAAAAGTGGCCAAATTATTGATGTTAATAATTAAATGTTGTTATTGCAGTATGCTTCAGTTAATATAATATCAAATGATAGTCAATGATAATCAACAATAGCCAACTAATAGAAGCGTCGCTGATTCTATAATTGCCAACAAAAATGTCGTTTAATTGTATCTTGCGAGAGATGTATACGCGCGATCTATACGTGAAACATGGCGAAATACATTCGCCCGCGCGATTCACGTATCGGAAAGCGCGATAATAAAGAATTTACTGGTACTTTTATGCACAGTTAAACCGGAAATGACGAACACCCCGCTGACGCGAAAGGCAGCGGCGAACAAAGGAATAAACGTCCAATTGTTCTGCAAAGCGCGAGGATCTCCATTGCCGCATTTCACTTGGATCTTCAATGGGAAAACTTTATTGCCGAATGCAACCGAGGATAAATATAGTATCACTCACAGCGATGTAAGTCGCTTTATAA
The DNA here is from genome assembly GCF_000956235.1 of Wasmannia auropunctata. NCBI lineage: Eukaryota > Metazoa > Arthropoda > Insecta > Hymenoptera > Formicidae > Wasmannia > Wasmannia auropunctata. Next base: position 77,004 of record NW_012026918.1, read on the forward strand.
GATGTACTTATCTCCTAAATAACGACTTCCTTTACCAGTATATCTCCTTTAGAGCTCCGCGGCATTGTATTGCGTACTGTAAATCTTGTTCTTCGTTTAACTTCGAACGAATTTCGCTTTGATAGAATTTCCATGTCGGACGTAGTTAAGAGGATATTTACCGTTGTAAATTCGAAAGTTGTAAAGAGGTCACAGCACACCCAATTAAAATTGTGTGCCGAGAGAAACGATAACTATATCATTGCGAGGACTGCAGTGTACTCGGGAACGCGCGCGCCACGTGCTCGAAATATCTTTCTGTTCTTGACGTCTCAATAGTACTTTTGTCTTCCTTACTGATAAAGTAACTTCCTCTCTACGTTCTCCAGCTGACCGAGCTCTATTCGGAGACGACGTTGACCATCTACCGCGTGAGAGGGCAGGATTACGGCAAGTACGAATGCCGCGCCCACAACAAAATGGGACAGTCCTCGGACGAAATACTTCTGGACGTCACGTCGCCGCCGGACAAGCCGAGCGACCTGGAGGTGTACAACTATACGCACGACTCGGTCACGTTGATTTGGAAGCGCGGCTTCGACGGCGGCCTGCCGACGTCCCATCAGATACGATGGCGACAGGCGCTGGATTACGAGGATCGCTATCATTACGTGGACGTCCCTCCCGGCGAGTACAAGGCCACTATATCCGGCCTGTCGCTGGGGACTTATTACGTGTTTAGCGTAAAGGCCATCAACGAGAAGGGAGACAGCGGTTTCTTGCCGGATCTCGTCAAAGTCCAGACGCTTCGTAAGTTGCAGATAAACACACCGTAGTTCGCTTACCTATTTTCGAAAACACAGCGACCTTCCAATATACATCTAGTATGACGAAAACGTAATATCGGCAGAAATCATAATCATAAAGATCTCACACTCTCTCACGGAGATGATAATTATTTTTTTTTTCTCACATGCGAGGTATATATGCATTAGAGAGTACATCGTTATTCACGCTACACGGTGGAAAATAACAGCTTGCAAAATCATTATGCAGATCATCGAGACATAATTAAACGCGATTGCCCCGCATCCACATAATTAATTGTACTCAGTAATTAGGTTGATCGTGTATTACGTTACGTACATTTAGTGTGTCTCATGAATGTTCGCATGGCATTTATATCCAGCGGGTTAGTTAGTAATAAAGTACACTGGACATTTACATTTACAAGTATCATACAGTGATTTTCAGCATGATTCATATTCCAATGGTCGTATCATATACGGTGACGCTTAGCTTTGAAATTTTTACGATTTCATTAGTACTTTTTTCAAATGCGCTTCTAACTCTTCAAGATAGAAAAATTGGCTTGAGAAGGAAGTTACGGTTGAAATTTTGAAATCTCGATATGAACTGCGCCGCGCATTGTTATTTTACTATTATTTTTTATGTTTTTTTTATTTTTTTTTATGTTATTTTTATATTGCTATTTTACACGAGAACGGGAATACAGTAGAGTTACTCGCTTGCCTTTTTTTTCAAGGGGATATAATAGTTAAGCTGAGCAAGAGTATTTAGTTGCTATTTGACTTGTCTAATTAGTGGCTGTAAATCCGCCACATAAGCGGCGTTTATAGCATTCGCAATAGCCGGAGGATTTCGAAGTTGAACGTGTGACTAACAATGTAGACCGACTCATTGCATGAATAACATAAACCGGTGATGGGGCATTGGCTTGGGTTACAGGCGAGGCGCCACCAACCGAGTTGACATCAAGCGAGAATAGTTCCTCCTACATCATCGTCATTATCATCACTGTTTCCGCCTCTGCTTGCCTACTCATTGCCGCGACCATAGTCTTTGCTACAATAAAGTCGAAAAAGAAGGTCCAGCGTGCTGGTAAATATAATATCTATCATGTGTTCTTTCTCTCCTTTATTTCCCTAGGCCCGAATAAAGAGGAAAACCTGCCGGACGTCCTCTCGGAAAAGGGCGACTTTCCGCTGAATTATATCTATACGTTAGCGGCGACTTCCGTCATCATTTTTATCGTTAATGTCTTCATCATGTTGTGGTACATAATACGAAAGCGAAATAAAGCTCGTAAGTTTGCGACCAATGATACACTTTAGCGCGATATGCGCGCTTCAATTTAGAAGATTAGCCCAACGTTCGGCTACAGCCACGGCAGAGAAGATGAGAGCCCGGTTTACCTTCCCAGTAAATTTTGAAAGATACTTTACAGTAAAATGAAAATGGCACACAGTACCGTACATTTAATCTAATCAAAATGTTCAAGGAATTTAAAGTTCAATTATGGTAATTAAATGAAGTTAATTAGTAATAGACTGATAAATACATGATTATGGACTCTGATAAAGTTCATTAAAGGTAATTAACTCATTATTATTATATAACTTCATAAGCGTTAAATTTATCGTTATGTCTTTTATAATTGTTCCTATAAATTATCGAGAAAGTTCGTGATTTGCGCACACTAAAGTAATTTAAAAAAAAAAAACACAAAATTAAATCGTTTCGATTAAATTCATCTTCTGTGCGCGGCTGTAGACTTACTACTCCCGTCTCGCTTTGCCGTTTCGCATGCTCACTATACGTTATCTTTACACAGGCATTAATAAGTCGCAGACCGCGGATATGTATGCACCGTCCACCGTCAACGGCGACACCATGACCGGCGAATTAAGTTCGATGTCGGACGAGAAGAGCGACGTCAACTTCGACGCTAATGATTACGTGGTCAGTGCCATCAGTCAGTATGTTCTTAGTAACAAGTAATTCCGGAGGGTAGGTTTGAGTTCTAGCAACACTTTTTCTGTTCCACTCCCCCCCCC
>NW_012026918.1:79860-83614 GCF_000956235.1 Wasmannia auropunctata
CCCATTAGTTTTGCTGCTCTCGCTCTTGTTCCCTGTTTCTTCTTTTTATCTATCGTTTGGTTTTTACATATTTTTTCCACAGTTCCGTTTATCTTTTAACGCAAGATGTTGTGATGAAGGCAATGCAGGATAATATAACTATATAGGGATACCATAACGATCCTCTTCCCTTACTGCTAATTTTAATTTTACTTTTCAACCGTTCGACCACTCGAAATAAAACGCACCATTAAGCACGATGTTATTTCGATTGTCGATTATTTGAAATCTGTCGCGAGACTCTGTTTTTACGTGCTCAGTAAAATCTGTCCGTAATCTTTTCCGGTTACGAAATAGACTGTAATAATTTCAAGTTAAACTATTCCTCCTTTTAATTGCATTTCTTTTTACAGCTTTGGCACACCGTAACGTAGCACGTCGTTTCGTTTTCGGTTATAAAACCCCGATTTTTTTTTTTTTATATAACGTTATATATTTGTGTCATAATGAACTCGTATCATTCGATTGGGGAGTTCGGCTAAAGGTAACTACCCTCAGGTAAATCTAACGTGTCTGTTAAACTCGTAAAAAAAAATAGCGCCGATGATGAGAGAACAGTCTTGGTGTGTTAAATGCTCTCGCAACATCTTAATCTAATAGGATTTTACGGTGCCGTAAATTCTCCATAAAACCATTCTAACGTGGCTTATCTAATCGTTTAACACTTGCTCGCTTTCTCGCAGTAGTGTTAGAGTCCTTGCGTACACAATGGAAGTAAGAGTGGTGATAGGAGGAGTAAACAAAAGACAACCGACGTTGAAATTCAATCGCGAGGGCAGAGAAAAATTTTGATACGCCGATTTTAATTCCTCAACATTAATCCGTTATTTTGCTACAAAAAAAAACTGTGTGCAGACTCACTGGAAATGACGCGTAGAACTGAACGTCAGAACGTTGATCTGCAAGTGAAAAGGAAAAACTACATGTAAAAGACTTTTTCCATCTCTTCATCGCATACGTGGAATGCGAAATATATCTGTCGTATATATAAAAATTATTTTTCTGAAAGTATAAATCCAGAGATCCAGAGATACTTGGCAATTTTTAAACCGATAAATTCAGAGGAGGAGAGAGATTATATTTTCACGCAAAGGGAATTAAGTGAAAAATAATTTTTGTTTAAAAAGATCTGATGAAAATTATGTTTTTAGTTTCCTATTCGATTACTGTTTGGTTTTCATTATTTCGTTATTTATTATTTGTTTACTTAAAAAGCTTTTTTTTATTGTTTTTTTTATTATTTTACGTTCTGCTAAAGATAGGATTAACGCGAATGTAGCACGCATGAAATATCAAATTCATTACTATATATCGACCGAACGAGTGTGTATTACGAGAATATAACACCGCGTACAGCTTATTTTTTTCCGGATTCGCGGTAAACTCGCTTTTCCGGGATAATGCCGGGGTTAATTAATCGAACAAATTTACTTACCAGTCGTTTTCCACCGCGCTGTTTCTCCGCCGTCCGGGACAGTCAATCGGAAAACGCCTAAACGATTAATTACGGCCGCGAATACTCTAATTAACGCGGCACAACTACGATCACTCGTTTCCACGACGCGCGTTCGGGACGACGCGCTTTGGCGTCACCGTGACGTTGGCGAGGAGACTCGAAGCGCGGCAACTTCACGCGTATACTTCCGTCGTCGTCGAACCGGGCCGCGAGTCGAAATGCCATCCAAAGAATTAAAAGAATCACCGGAGCGCCACGCAGTATGCAAATATCTATCCAATTACTGGCGCGGCGCGAGCCCCGAATGAATAACTAACGCCGAAATCACGCGCGTTTTTTTTTTTTTTTTTTTCGACAAACAGACCGTGGATAAACGCGATCGAGGCGGGAACCCGACCGTGTGTCTGTATATAGAGAGTAACGCGCCGGTAACGCGGACACATCGAATGACGCCGATTAATCTCGCGCGCGACGTGCACGCTGATATTTAATGCAACGCGATTATGCTCACCCGCGCCCCGCTCGTTTTCGGCATTTCCCGACGTACCTTGCGAGCCTCGCGATGCGCGACACGAGACACGGCGCGCGCGCTTCGCGATTCCCTCGTTGCGACGCTTCGGCACTGCAATCCGCGACGCGCCGCGACGCCCGCGACGTTAGGCTGCGTTCCCACTGAGCGCGTCACGATTAATTGACCAAAATATTCCATTTTATTGCATGATTTGCCGCGCAACTTCTTGCAAGACGCATCAATTAGATTATTCGACATTCTAGAGATAAAAGAATTTTTCTTGGTATGAAATTTCGGATTGCACGGCAAGTTACGCAATAAAATGGGATGTTTTGATTGGTCAATTCGGATGACGCGACGCGTGACGCGCTCAGTGGGAACGCAGCCTAAAGAACGAGACTGTACGAGCCCCACTACCGTCTATTGCACATGCGCAGTATAGCTTGGAAAAGGATAAAGATACCACTTTGAATGCTCTCTCTCGGATCTCCTTTTAACAAAGGCGGCATGGGTCATGCGCGTTCCAGTATTATTATATTTCAGTGGTAAAAGTAGAGTGAAGCCAATAAGCCGGAAGTCGCCATTTTACGATTGACAGCGTAACTGAGGCGCGTAAATTTGAATTACGTACGTAAATGAACAATTTATTCTTCAATCCGCTTGTCATTTTCAAATTTAATACTCTTAAATATAAACTACTAAATGAATCATGAATGAAAAATTTATTACGCACTAGGATTGAATTTATCAAGAGTATCCATCTTAAAAAATTTAAGAATAAAATACACGAATAGTAATTCTGAATAGTGTGGACCGTAAAGTTAGCAGTGCTGAATATGCAGTCGGTTATAAATACAATAATTAAAACAATAAAACAAATATATATTTGTGTATATATATTTTTTGTTCTATTGTTTTAATTATTATTTATAACCAACTGCATATATTCAGCACTGCTAACTAGGTAGGAGCGAAAAAAATCTGCTGAACCTATATTATTAAAAAATATAAATTTTCGAAATATATATATCGCAAAAGAAACAAATTGAAATGAAAATAAATAGTTCAAATCGATTTGTGTAACATTATACTTTATTACAATTTGTACATGACTTGATATGTTAACAAAATTGTAAGAACTTGACCGCAACACCACAGATACGTTATCTCACATAATGTTATACATATATTAACAACACTCTTTCACTGCAATTCTTGTGAACGATTTTTTCTACTTACTATTAGTGATTTTCTGACGCTTTTGCTGTGTTACAAGCTCGCCAAATATTGTTGGCACCACAGACGATTTTAATTTTTTTGATTCATTAACTTGTTTCTCCCACATGTGAGGATGCGGAGAAATTTCAAAAAGAAACTTAATTTATTTAACTTAACTTATTTCAGTAACTACTTGAATATATCATTTTTATTTCAATCAATCAATAGTCCTACTACTCTTGTCAGAGCGTAGTGACTTCTTCTCGTATTTCTGCGATGTGCGCTATTTACACTTTTACGCAGATATACGGGACCTACGATTTTAACGCCGGTTCTGAACGGCCATTTTTTTAAGAAGAGGTTCTCTTGGCAAAGATACTCTCAATGGTTTGCCATTGCCTTCCGAGAGGCGGCGATCGCTTCCGAATTGATTAAAATCAATTTCAGAGTTATATTATTCTGGGTGGATTTGAACCCGGATCTTTAGCATATAAAGCTGCCGCGCTGCTCCTCGCGCCACGATCGCCACA
>NW_012026918.1:83634-84417 GCF_000956235.1 Wasmannia auropunctata
AATTAAGGTGGTTTTATCGAGCAAGTCCCAGTCAACTATTATCTGCAAAAAAAACTTAATGAAAACAGTAATATTATTATATTGATATCCCGGCGATTAACGCAGAAATTTATATTTATATATAAATATATAAAAATATATATATATATATATACAGTCACCAAACTAATTGACCGGACAATACGTTAATATATCGATCATTTCTAAAAATTCAAGATAGAGCAACTTCGTCAAAAATGATCGTAACGAGATTTTTAAAAAAGCATTTTACAGCTGGAAATTTCCACTTTTCAAATTAATACTTTAGAAAACGGCTGAGTTTTTTCGGAGCCGCATAGATACAAATGGAGGTGCGACAAATCGCAAAATTTTTTGCAAAGTTCCACGGCCCTAAATAAAAATCGCACAAAAACGAGGCGTACAGTTTTCGAAAGAATGAATCTTTGCCTTTAATTTGCGCACTCGATCAGCATTGTGCCATTTTTTTTCACCGAGTTATTCAACATCGAAGCAAAAAAGGTCATTTTTGCTTCAAAGTTGAATAACTCGGTTAAAAAAAATCACACAATGCTGATCGAGTGCGCAAATTAAAGGTAAAGATTCACGCTTTCAAGCGCTGTAAGTCGCATTTGTATGCGATTTTTATTTCACTCCATGGAACTTCGCAAATTTAGTAAAAAAATCTTAGATTTGATGCACCTCCATTTGCATCCGTGCAGCTTTGTAAAGAATCAGTAAATCATTTAATGAATTATGGATTTCAAAAGTAGAGACTTTAAGCTA
>NW_012026918.1:84437-133077 GCF_000956235.1 Wasmannia auropunctata
ATATATAAATATATTTATATATTTATATATATTTTATTTATATTTATATGCGATTGTGTGACGTTTATGTGACAACGTCACCCTATCGAGTTGGCGTCGAGCGATAAAACCACCCTAACGATGCCTCCTCTAATAAATAGATTATCTTATATTACATACATATATCTGTTCGTAGATGTGTTGCGGGACGAAGCGCAGTGTCGGAAAACGCGGTTAATCTCGATCGTCGCGTGTCGATTTAACACGCCGCGGCAATTACGTGACGCTGTACACGACGCCGCCATTCGCGCACGCAAAATAATAGGAGGGCTGCCCTTTTCTGTTCGGGGAAAACACGTAAATGAAAAATGCTCGAACAAAATTCTTATAGCGTGAACCTATATCGCGCGCAACCACGAGCCGAGACGACGACGATGTGCGTAAAATAGTAGCGCGAAACGAAATGAAACGAGCCGATGTCGAAACGAGCTTCGTAATAAAATTTCTAACGATTGTATATAGCGCATTTGAACTTAACGCACAACGATCGAAACTAATTCACGATTAAGTGTCGCTAATTACAGGCGAATTACAGATTTTATGATTATATTATTAATTTATTGTTTATAATGTAATATTAAATGTTATCAATGGATCGCTAATTATAGTCTTATTATAGATCGATTATATTATTGTCAAATCGATTATATTATTAATTAGATTAGTAAAATTAATTAAATTATTAGACCGCTCGGTACTTTAAATATTGTTAATGTTGTTAGCTTCGCGTTAAAATTAACACGAAGATTTGAAATGAAAACGAGGCTCATTAAATGTAAATGTTAACAAATGCAAATTGGATATATCTTTTAATTGTCACGGTTAAAGCGTTATCGCGTTAATTACTACGGGCATTCTCATACTGCCAAGAGATACATCACAAACAACTCTCGCTTCACTACTCGTACTTCCACTGGGAATAAGATCTTAAGGGCAAGAAAACACTTGTTGAAACTTGTATATTAATATATTAATTATGAAGAATAGCGTGAAACGCAAGGAATTAAATTCAGCACGAAGAAAGTGATATTATTTCAATTTATATTTATCTGTCTGATTATAGAAACAGTGTGTAACAAAATAATTCTCTTATATGTTAGAAATAATATCGATTGTGCATTATCGTTAAGAGGAATTGTGCGATTTATTGGGGCAAAATTTCGAGACAGATATGTAGATTTTAGCTTCCAAAGTCCGTTTCATGCCCGTCTGTTGTTTGCGAAATGCAACCGGATATCGGACCACAAATCACAAATCAATTTGTCGTTCAATTTGTTGTAAAACAGGACGAGGGGCGCAAAACCGCAGCTAGCACGTATTTAATAGATCAAACTATGCAGGATTTCGGGAAAGGCGGTTTAGAGATGCAGGTTCATCAGGGCACCCTTGGTCGTCGCAGCAATCACATGCAAACGTCTATGAACATGGACTCGCCGCCGCAGCGGACCACCGCCAGCGGGACTCTCTCGGGGACGTGTAAGTATCAGTAATCACTATTTTTTTTAAATTATTTTACACGTATTTTTAATTATACTAGCTTTTATATTTAAATATCAGCTTATTCAATCGTTACTATAAGTTTAGATTTATTAAAAATTATTCGTAAAATTTTAAATTTCTCAGTTACAGGAAATAGAACATAAAAAATATTAGAATCCCAGATGTGAAATTTGACGGATTGCGATGACATAAACTGTAATGATATATATATATGGAACTCGCTTATCTCTCGTCGTCGTTTCTTCTATATCTATATAGCTTTCTGAGAAAAATGTGCCACCTTCTAAGGACTTGTCATTTAACGTTACAGTGTCGAAGTCGAGTTACATCGGCAATCCGAGCCCGGCGCCGCCCAACGACGTGAGCTTCTATAGCGTGGAGATGGACAACGGCCGGGGCTACATGAGCTACGACGGCAATCCGAGTCCGGCTCCGCCCGTCATCGATCCGACCGGCGGGCCCTACTATCCCTCGTCCATGGGCTCGACGGGTCACATAATGAGCGGGCATCTGGTAGCCGGCACTGGCACGCTGACGCGCACCAGGACACTGCCGCGTCCCGTGCCGCCGCCCGACGTCACCGTGATGACCGCGGGCACCAAGTCGCCGATACCGCCGTCGGTGCCGCCGCCGCCCGCCACGTTCGCCCGCGCCGGTGCCAACAACGGCGGGCCGCACTCGCATCCGCACTCGCACCCGGCACCGCCGCCGCCGTCCTGCCAGAGCCACCCGCTGTCGACGTTCGCGGCGACGCCGAGCTACTCCGACATCGACGGTCATCTTGTCTGAGGCTCGCCGATCTTCGGGCCCAGCTCGACGCGCGGCAAGTATCACGCCGTCGCCCAGAACGACGACGAGGATCGCCGACCGCCCACGGAGAGGAGCACGCGTCTCTGAACGGCGCGGCGCGTCGTGATGATGGATGATCCTCTTCCGCATCGTCCACGTTGTTCGCATCATCGTCACCGATCGTCTCCCTGAACGGCGGACGAAGAGAGGACGACGAGCGCGGCGACGGCTCGCGGGCGACCTGCGTCGCGGCTGTAGGCCCTGGCCGCTCATCATGCGCCCGAACGGTCTCCGAGGAACTCTAGTTTGGTGCGCGAGAACGAAAGTACGACGAGGTGTGTAAATAGAGAAAGGACAGGGGCAATGAGAGAGAGAATGAAACGCGCGCCGAGAGAGTGGTGCACCAGGTTCACGCTGTAAACAGCCTTTCCCTTCCCACGCGGTTACTTCCTTAGACGAGAGGAGACACGCGCGGGGCTCTCCTACGCGATTGAATTCTAATCTTAGGGACACGTGTATGTATAGTTGAAACGCTCGACGAAGAGCGATCTTCGGAGACGGGGAGAAAGTTGGGGAACGGCCGCGCCGGCACGCGCGACCGTTCCCCCGAAGAGCTCGCGAGGAAGCGGTTCCGCCGTTACCTCCCACGCTGTTCTACCTTTCCCTCCCCCTCATCTTTATCGTTTTCCCTGCTCTAACTCTTCGTCTTTGTCCGCTCGCCTTAGCGTTATTTAGCGTAACCTCGCTAAACAGCGACGTAATCACACGAACGCATCGAACGATCGAGCTCCAAATCGACGCGTCCGATCGTCGAGGAAAGTATATATATTTTTTCTGTAAATACACGCATGATTCGAGAGATAGATCGAGAGAATCGAACCCGCGATAATAATTTCGTTTTTCAGTTGCTTCGCGCACGTCGGCACGCGTACGCGCTCCTCGTGTCATAGCGATTATGTTTAGATATCACTATGCTGATATCAATAACCGTCGGGAAAATCCGTCGAGGGATCTTTGAAATATCAAATTATGGCGAGTGATCTTCCTTGCCCTGACTGTGACTGACGCCGAAATGCATGTTCCAAATTTCCACACGTGCAATCATAAACTTCACGATCAACAGTGACATTATTGTTACTATAAATATCACGGAATATATTTCCTTCTGGCCGCGAGAATAGCCAATATCATGCCACGGTTTAAAGCTTGGAAGAAAAGAATGAAATACATTTGAATCACGTGGTTTTTTTTAATCTTTTTATTTCTATTATTTTTCCAGTTGGATTTTCGTAACTTTTATAAAAACAAATCTCTACTTCTAAAATCAACTGACAAAAACCAGTTCTTGCAAGCTTCTTTTTTTATGCACAAATCTATCCATCCGTCTTCCAATTTGATGTTGGTTATTCTAGTTCCAAAATACTGATCTCGGTATCGGGTTTTTATGATTACGACTGTCGCGCAAAATCAGTAATATTGATTTTTAAAATATTGATAGCAATTAATTAATGATCGCACAATATACTGCCCCTTTAGAGCTCGCAAGAGCGGGCATATCCGTCATGACCGTCCATTGTTTACTTTCGCGTCGATAAGTCGGTTTCATCCCGACGTTTCGAGGCTGAGGGAGGCGAGACAATCGTTATTACAAAAGAGACGCGCATGGAAAAATCCGTAGAGAGTCCGATAGCAGCGGCGTTAAAGCTTTCTTTCCCTTCCCACCCCTCCGTTCGTCCGTGCCGTTTACGATCCTCTATTTGAGTTAACGGCGTCTCCTTCTACATGAGATATCTACGAGTGCTGCTAACCGAGTTTAGCGCTAAATGTGGCGGTTTGATCTCTAATCTCGACATTCTCACTTGGTTAAAGCACTTAAAGTTATAGAATATAGCCACCTTCAGCGTTAAAATGACAAGAATACTCAGCGAGTCCATTATTTCGCACTTTACAAGAACATTCGAGGTCTTATACGATTCTTGCGAGAGCCTGGAGTCAATTGCAATTTTAGGAAGAATTTTACGAACTTAATAATCTACTGTAATAATTATATACTCGTGGATGAAGTTGAAGCGAATTTTTTGCAACTACGCGAAAGTAAAGTTTTGACTACAAAAATTGAACTATCCTTTTATATGATAAATTCGAAATTGTATCGAAATTATTATAATTGATATTTAAGAATTGTTTTCTTAATATATTACAAAAAGTTTTATAATGGTATTACACAGAGTTTCCAGATTCAAGAGAAATATCTGTGTTTTATTTCTAGTAAATTGTTTTCTTAAATATATTACAAAGAGTTTTATAATAGTATTGCACAGAGTTTCCGGATTCAAGAGAAACATCTGTGTTTTATTTCTAGTAAATTGTACATAATATACATTCTAAAATCTAAATCTTCACAAATCCTATTATTGTATTATATTTTTAATTGTATTGTAAATTCAATATTAATACGGCATAATTAAGCTTCAATTGAGCCGCTCACATTCAATTGACAAATTGCATTTCCGTGCAAGCATGAAGAAATTCAGATTTAATTTTTTCGTCGCGACTCAAATTGCTTCTCCCTGCCACTTGTCTTCCACTCTTCAATTGGCTTCGGACTATTCCTACGCATCGCAAGAAAAGAGATTACGCGACGATTTAAGCTATATGCGTTGAAAAGTACGCGGAAGGACTTTACGCGGTTCGTTGTTTCTAAAACGACCCGTTTAAGTACGTTTATTAGCATAATCGCGCAATTTGCATATCATAAGTCACATTCGCGCTTTAATTACTTGCGTTAGAGTTACGTCGCCTAAGTTACTTATATCGCTGTTGTACGCAAATGTGCGCTGCGATTGTCGTCCCTTGCGAAATTCTGGCGAATTCACGGAAAACGAATCCGAGCACTTGAGTCGTGCGTAGAAAATGGACTTTTCACTGCCGATCCTGAAGTCAATACTGTAGTTAATCCGTACCGATCGTTTAATATATATTTTTACCTTCTTACACGCGATAAATATACACGTATATCATGTATGCTGAACGATCGTTCTCGTCGCATTGCGACCTTCACGATTGTCAATCGCCGAACGATCGATCATTCGTTTATGAAAACCAAACGAGCCCGCGTTAATGTTTGCGTTTTGCTGGTAATTCCGAACTTTTCGTTCGCCATACGATCCAAACGTGAGCGGATCGGGCTGCCGAATGCATCCACGATGCACCTTCACGCGTTGCATTTAGAGGCGCGTTCACGAAACCGAATAACGACGGCGCAGACTCGCTCGGCTGAAAGTCGGGTCGAGCCGAGATCGCGATTCGATCTCATCGCGGTCGATTCACCCCGTCAGAATTTTACCGCGAATTTTACGTCTCCACCGCGCGGAGGATAAAGACGCGGTGCAAACATAATCAGCGAGAGATCTTTTTCCCGGAGGAGGACGAGAGAACGGGGGAGAGCCCAATATACCAGTGAATGTCTCGGCGTAGTGATATCTCGAACAAAGACAATAGTACATAAGTTTTAATTGCTGCGTAATGGTTTTCAGTTGAGGGTATAAATATATATATTTAAACTCTGCCGACGGCGCGGCGATGTTTTTCGCGAGGACCGCGCGCGAGGACGGCTCCGCGTAAGCGCGCGGCTTCGTCTCGCGCACGAAGTTTTCGGAAAGAAAAAAGAATCCGCGCGGATGTACTCGTATTAGCTCGACTAAATGTTCAATACATATACATATATTTTTGCATTTATTTCCAATTACTAACTTATGATTAAACTCCGTGTACATAGTGCGACAATGTCTCAATGTTTCACGCGGTCGGAAGAGTGGAAAAAATTACAAAAAATAAAAAAAATAACTGAGAGAAAAAAAAGTAATTCAAATGGATCATATGAGGGTCTCACTATTACCTTAGGCTATAAACGAAGTATTGCTAGAGGGTAATAACGCTGTATATCCGAAAAAAAAAAAAAAGAAATAAGAGAAATTAACCCTGTTGATTGTGAACGAGACAACGTCTTTCCGTTCTTCGTCGAAAGCCTAAGTAGTCAGCGTATATATATTTTTGAAAATGATCATGACGACGACGATGACGATAATGACGATGACGATGACGACGACGACGACGACGACGACGACGATGATGACGGTGACGATAACGACGACGATGAAACTCGATGCGTTTGGCCTATTGTAAGGGGGATATATTGCAAGAGGCAGCCATGTGACGCACGCCGTGCCCGGCGGTGAAGGGCTGTGACAGTGGAGGTGCAAGGGTCCCACGCGACGTCGCGTTCCCTCGAATCGACCGCCGTGAGGTTGCCCCCCAACGTCGCGCGCGATGCAACGTAGCGCATTCCCGCGCTGTTATACGATAATTGTAATGATCCGTTGTAACTTCGCCACTTATAAGATTGCTCGTTTCCGCGCGGCACGCACATCCGTCGTCGGCGATAAGATTTCTCCCCTTTAAGCCGGGGAGAGTCGCGTAAGAGAGGGACTGATGACGAGAAGGGGGAGGGGAGGGACAGGGGGAAGAGAGATTTTCCGAGATCCACGCTTCATCCCGCCGACGTTTGGATTTGTTTGTTAGGAGACAATTATACTTTACCATGGCCGGGGGCGGCCACGTGCGTCACATCGCTCGTCGAAGAGATTGTTTGAAAGTTTTATGGATAACGTTTTTCCGTAGCGTACGCATATATATTGTTGTTTCTCATTACAGCGATATTATTTGTTAACACGGTAGATAATTACGAAGCTTAAGGCAAAAAGAGGTAGAGAGGAGAAATAAAAAAAAAACATGAGAGAAAGAGAGAGAGAGAGAGACATGTATTGTTAAACCGCCGTTGTGTATGGAGCCGCACAGTTCGGCTTAGACTGATGATAAGAAATTCACGTATGCTCAATTAGAGATGAACATGTTCGCGCATAATTAAGAGTTCTATTTACATATACATGTTTTATATTTGTAATTAAAAAAAAAACAAATCATCTATACTTAATATTACCTGAAGATTATTATTAGATTTATGTAATCTCCAAAGTATTTGCTCATCAAAGTGCTAGGCATGTTAGACGGACCGCTATTCGTCCAAAATGGTACCTTGGAGATGGACATACCATCTAACACGTACGACATTTGATATTTTACATAATAATAACGACAGCTCGTAATTCCGTTGATTACTCTAAGACATAGTCAATCCTAATTATACAATCATTAAGGATATGGAGGGAAGAATCAATTAATCGTTTTACATGTATATAAAACATATAATGTACATAGCACTTAGATAGACACAAAAAAGGGAGAAAGGAAAATAATGGAAATACTTACATTACGAATTATATCAAACTACGAAATGGGGGAAAAGAAATGGGGGGGAAAAAAAAAACGAAGAATCGAGAGCTTTTGTATACTAGGTGTATATTGGTATATATTCACTTTGTATCGTTCTTTTTACCGCGACGAGATGATTATCGAATAAATAGGGATTAGCGGCAGCGTCATTATTTCTAAAAAGTGCGACAAAAAAAAAACGATATCCAACGACGTGCGAGCTTCGCGAAACGGGATTCGACGATGGGGATAAAAATGCGGTAGGCAGGAGTAGACGAGCGAGCGCAAAGCGACGCCGCGCCAACTGTATCCGTTCCAAAATTGATATATCGCCAGTGTTCCATCGCCTTCGCGTCAACGCCACGTTTTTTCATAATAACGGGGGGTGGGGGATCTTTCTTATTGCTCGGGCTACTTCTACTTTTTCACGCGCGTATATAGGGTGATAATTTTTACCCCCCTTCGTGCCGAGCGCGCGCGCGCGTCACGCCAATAAATACACACGAAAGTACGTCGTGCTCCTCCCCCTGCGTTTTCATGTTTGTACATAACTATTATCGCGCCGCGACTGGTCTAAATGTTGCTTCCGTTTTATGTGCCAACCGATCGACGTTGTTCTTCGATTCGTGTGTAACATATGATGGTTACGGGATATTAAATGCGAGACGAAGGAGGGGGGAAGAAAGAGAAAAATATAGGACAACGAATCGGCACCGGCACCGACGGCCGTTTTCGACGGGGGAAGTTTTTCAAGCGCGCGGCCGGCGCCGATTCTCCGAGTACAACAGAGATACGTCGGCAAGGAATAAAAAATAAAGGGGAAAAAAAATGAGGTAATGGAGTTAGACTTAAAAAGAGAGATTAAGGAAAAGAGAACGAAGCGAAAGGGAAAAGCTCTCTGATCGACGTAACGGTGTAACATATATAATTGAAACGCCCACGATTAACTGATTAATGTACATATACATAGTATTTTTACATTCTAATTCTAAATTACATTTCCAATTCTAAATGGTATACACAACACTACACTCACTGTGAGCTTCGCTCCGTCATCTGCGTATTGTATAATAATCGCGACGACGATACACGGCTGCATATCCGCTCCTGTCGTCGTCCACCGACCCCCCGTCGCGGGGGCGGGAGGGTAGGGGGTGAGATGGATAATCCCGTAAACAAAAAGTGCATTTACAATGATTATTGCTCAGCAGCATCCTCTTCTCCATTGACTCCTCCACGTGTTTGTTACATTTCTCGCGCCCCGTCACACGACATTCAATAAACGCATGCCTTGTGCCTTTTCGCCGCATCACGTTGCTTAAACCGTAACACGTAGGGCAGAACGAAGGGGGAGGGAAGAGATATATTATCCTTGTGCGCGATTCCATTTTACTATTATTTGCGCGATTTGTCCATGAGCTATGCTCATTGCCGAAAGACACTGTGTGACGAGACGTTGGCCCTTGAACGCTCTTTCGAGACACGAAATAATTGAGGAGTAATAAATATATATATATATATATACATATATTCGTTTACCTCGTTTGATACTCGATTTTAGCGTCATTAGCATAATTTGATAATTGCCAGATTTTCGTTCGAACGACTGCCAATATTCTAATATTCGACGTTAAGGAGGGAGAGGTGTACAAGAATGTGCTGATTTATAAATGTGTACGCAGAGGCAGAGCGGAGCTCAACACGCTAGTCCTTAATTTAAAACCAAAGTAAAAGCAACATTGTGTAGCGTTTAAGAATCTCTATTACGTATACACACCTGTGTGTCTATACAGACATAATTATAATTAACGATTCCAATCATTGTAATTAGGTAAATGAAACTAACCGATAAGCAGATAGGTAAAAAATAAGCCACTCATTATGTGTATATCATCTTGTTTTTCATTCATAATTTTTCACTACACAATTAACAACATTTTATCTAGGAGAGCCTTTCGTCAGCTAGGATATTATTCTGTATCTGTATTCTGTATATTGTTTTCTATTGCAACTATTAAAACTGATTGTCAACTTATAAACCGGTCTGCCATATGCTTTATACTTCGTCGTTACCTTTCCCTCTTTCGAGCGAGTCGTTCTTGTACATCGTCGAATTATCACTCGAAAATGCGACAAATCTCTTATATCAAATGTCAACCTGTTAATTAATTTCTGTGATTGATGATTCGTATACGTATTTAGACAACGACTATTTGTCATGTGGAATCAAGTATCCTGTGCGTTAATTTTCATTTGAGCGGCACGAACTGTATTGTCGCATTATTCAACGAAATGCGATTACTTTCCGCGAGCAATTAGTGACTGACAGTCAGCAATTAATTACAATTAACTTGCGCGATTAACGACGGCAAATGTATTGCATCATCTTCTTATCGAAGCTGGAACTTCGAGCGATTTAATTCACACGTAATAATCGGAGTGATATAGGAGGTGGGAGATTATAAACCGTTTTATCGCAACGCTCGTACACGCGAACGTGTGATTTCCCTAGTACTAAATATTAAAGGTATTTCCGATTTGTTGGAAGCTTTCCCCGCCGCCGTTTGAGATTTCGCACTGAGATTAGTAGATGTCGAACAGATTATAAAGCTTTATACTTTTCTCGCAATCCACAATGACAAAATCGCGTGAGATTGAGATCGCAAGTGCAAAGAGTCGTACGATTATTCTATTCTGATTATTGCTACACGTGATCGTAATTAATTGTGTTTTCGCGAGTTTTTTTTTGTGTTATTGTGCACGAGGAAGAGAAAGAAGAACGGGGAGGCCCGGGGAGCAAAGCGGAGCAACTGTGTAAGTAAATTATTTTTTTGTTTCAAGAAAGAAAATGTCCACTGATATCGTTGATGAAACTCACGAGAAAATTTGGGAGATGTCTTTTGATGAATTTTTTAAACTTTATTGCGGTACCGTCGATAACAATTCTCTTCGAATTCTCATTTTTGGCCAAACGTAAACGTTTAGTTCAAGTAATAATAGCGAATAAACTGAGTTTTTTCAATGTTCCTCCATAAATGTTTTTACCATCTATGATAAGGAATTGTTATTGGGAAAAAGAAGAGTCTTGTGATCATATGTCAATGTATATTTTTTCCTTTCGTATAGCACAGAAGATAACAATTACTATTACATTACATTTGTTGTCATTCTGGACATAGAGGATGATAATGACGATGATCATGACAGTCTATAAAAGACAGATAATAATGATGATGATAATGTCGAACAATTACGGTAGAAACGAGAAGTACTTAGATAGATTTTAATAGAAATACGTCTCTTAAACATATCTAGTTGCGCGGTTCGAATCCAGTCTTTCTTTTTTGTAATTTGACAAACGAGACTGTCGAGATCTATTGAAGGTATATTACTAAACTGCTCAGTCTTGATACACTTTAGTCGATTTACGTGTTAAAATCACAAATTTGTCCGCAAGCAATTTTAATTCTTCGTAAAAAGTCTCAATATATAATTTATAATTGATATCACTTAATAGCGATATTAAATTTTTAATTTAGCGAGTAGAAAAAAATCAAATACATTCGTCGTCAAAGAATTAAAGCATTCGGTAAATTTAAATTACATTCAGAAATCCGATGTTATTAATTTAATTCTATTATGAGTTGTTGAAATTGTAGGGCAAAAATTGTAAAGAATCTCATTATGTCAGAGTTTTGCGGTCAGAATTTTTCGATTTACGAACGGATTCGAACGAGTTCGCACGTCGCAACGAGACTACATACATAATTCGCGTTATCTACAAAGGAAACAAATCGGTAATAGTGATTATGACATGATTCCTTGACTGCGCCTTCGAGAAAAAAAAAACGCTAGCGCATTTTCCCATTCTTTATATATATATATATATAATATATATCTTAAACTATTAAAACGCTAGTTTTACAGCCCGAAAAACGCTCTTTCGTCCGCGGTAAACGCGTTTTGCAAAACTCACTAGAATTCTGTACATCAATGAAAGTCGCCCGCTATTTCGTGATCATCAATGTAAACTCAATCGATATCGACAGGTACCATGCTGATATATCTCAGTATACAGGATATAGCTTAAAATAAATACGATTCGTCTACGTTCTAAACGCTCAGTGATCGCGGCGGAAATATATCAATTAAGAATATACGATAAATTTTTCATTCGCAAACTATTTGCAAAATCTGTCCGAATATCCCTCTCGCGCGAGATATACCTCGCGGCGAGTACACGCAATTTACAAATTGTACACGAATTGCATATAAGTACGAGGAGAGCTCGATTTATTGAATTTTTCGACTTTGTATCATTTGACGCAATCCCATGCGGGATTTACGAATTGGAAGATCTCGAACAGAACTTCGATACTTAGTATTCTTTAGAAAGGTGCAGAAGAGAGAGAGAGTTATCTAATATATATTTACATTGTGATGAGATTCAACGGTAGCGCTAAAAACTTGGCGCATGAGTAAAAAAAAGTACGTAAGAAAGAGATATACACTGCCGATCGGTAACTTGAACTCTTTCTCCCATTAATCTTTCCTTTATATTGAAGTAATTAAGAATTCAAATTGCATAGCAATAATTGTACAATGATTATTACATTAAGAAATATTTTTTTATATTTCTTAATGTAATAATATCACATCGAAAATTTTTATAAACTCGCTATTTTTTTTTTTATTTGAACTTGACTTATTTTCTGACGAAAGAGCACTCGTCAAATAATTTGAGCACGACAATATTAACTTCAAACTTGATTTTTAAAGAGCAGCATTCAAGCTCTTGACCAACAGCAGTATATAACACAAATAAACATTTAATATAAGCTTGTGAAAGCCTTATTTGCATCGGTGATAGGCTGTTCGGTAAACTCAAAAAAGACGGTAAATAAATCGGCAATCGGATATGATGCCTAATAACGTAAAAAAATCACAGTTTTATTTAAGTCTAGATTCGTATATATATATAAGCGGTATTAAATAATTATACTATTTACAATCTCTCGAGAAAGGCCTTGACACGGCCTATCGAGTCACACGAGACACGCTCTAATTAGTCAATTAATAATATAATGTATTCTCTCGGTCATCCTCGTTCGAGAACGACGGTCTATCTATTATGAGAGAGATCTGGAGAGAAAGAGAGAGAGAGAGAGAGAGAGAGAGAATAGTTAATAATGTAACATTTATAAAATAACG
Organism: Wasmannia auropunctata; assembly: GCF_000956235.1. NCBI lineage: Eukaryota > Metazoa > Arthropoda > Insecta > Hymenoptera > Formicidae > Wasmannia > Wasmannia auropunctata. Next base: position 97,308 of record NW_012026918.1, read on the forward strand.
TTCGCACTCGTGAGTACGATTATTTTGATCCGGTACTTTGACATGGGTAAGGTTTTCCGCGCTTTGTCGTACTAAGGTAAAAGACAAGCAACGATAAGGCTTTTTCGACATAAAGTACATTCTCCAACATGATTTCAGTAATTGCACACTGCCAACAATAGTGAATTTCTATACGAGTCAGTTACATTGCTGTTTTTATTTCGCTTGACATAATTCTAATTTGAAACTTGCTGTTAAGGTACCTAATTATCGCGGATAATTAATCAAATTCTTATAATTATCTAAAATCGAGAAAATCGATTTAAAAAGAATCGAGAACTTAATCAAAAATATAGAATCCTCGATTTAGAAAGAATCGAGAACTTAATCAAAAAGATAGAATCCTAACGGCATTTCGATAGAAAAAACAAACTGCTAAATTTATTATATCGAGAATCACACAAAACGAAAATAATTTTCTATATTACGTATACTCGTAATCTCTATACAATTAATTACTGGCACGACAATTAATCACGATTCAATTTTACTCTGATTTTCGATTCTATTCCGCTTGCAGCCGCTGATCGCGGCTAATGTCTTTTACTTTACTACTTCTATTAGCATAATTGCCGCTAACGAACACACGCAATCCCGTGGAACGCGAAGGGAAAGGGTCGCTTTGATTGAATATACACGTAATATGCATATAATGGCGTTCGCGAGAACATCTCGCATGTATAAAAGTTTATCTCTCTCTTCTAATATCTCGCTATCACTTAAACGGTAAAGTTTCTCCTATGAGGACAGTCGCCCGATGATAATACTCCTACATACACACACAACAACACGAGAATTTGAGATCTACAGTATCATGAGAAACTCAAATTTCACAGATTTTAATTCGGCATTTACAGTATATATATATCATTCTTTTAAATACATGTAAAACGCGCTTGCACAGTTTTCGTTGGGGTATTTAGAAATTAGTATATCCGGCTCGAACGAACGCGGACAGACGGAGAAAGTTGTCTTTAACATCGGTAGAGTTTGCAACATTCGTGAAACGCGAATTGCATCGCCAGGAGGGCTCGCCATTAATGTATGCAGTTATTAAATACACCATTAACGTGTACAGTTGGAAACGAGTACAATTAATTAATGGGAAACGCCAATGACGATCCAACGGCTCTAGAATTGGATATGAGTTGATTTTACAGAATATATAGTATCCCGACAGCCTCAAAATGCATCGTCCGACGCTCGTCTAAATGCTCAGTGCTCAATACCAGCCTTCCATGGTTTTCAGTGTCAACAAAACGACTGTCTCCCTTTAAAACTTTAACCCGCCCGCACTCTAACACGCGACTCTGTGGCACATCATGCCTTATACACGTATGTACATCATATATTCCATAAAATTAACAAGACATGAATACAAAACTTCGTATGACCCATTGTCTTCCATCAACGTTTCTATTTTTGTTTTCTTTTTTTTTACGGCTAACTTACGCCTTTACCGTACATACCGATGATCTATGTACACCGATTAGCTATCAAGTATACAAAGTATTATTCGTCTCCTGCGGAACTACATTTGTGTATCTATTTATGCGCGTTCGTGTCGAATTAACACCAAAGGAATCCTTTCAAATATACGATATTTTATACAGCAATTCCCGGTCAAAAAAATTATAAAATAGTCAGAGGGATACAGAACTCCGGGTGAGAATAGCGCGCCAGACAATTTTCGATAATTCGCTCGAGATCACTGCTCGGATCCTCCTCGTGTTAATTACTGATTAAGCCACCCATCACACGGACACGAGAAACGAAAACTTTGCGCGATGGATGATACGCGAGAACACAGCGGCCTTCGAAAGCAGACGTTCATCGAGAGTTTTACATTTCCTTGCATCGTTTTCTATGTATATATATGTATAAATTTTTATATACCTATATACGTACAGATATATATCAAGAGTCGCCCTCTTGGAGGATAATAATTTCGAGTTGATCCTAGCCATTGAAAATTCACAGTTTCTAACTCTGAACAGTGTTTGCTATCGAGAGCCACTATATATCGGAGAGTAAAACTCTTTAAATGTAACACCCAGTTTAGCTCGGACGAATCTCCCTGTTGAATTATTTTGACTTAGAGATAGTGAGTATGCACAACGCGCGCGATGAGATCTCTATTTTTTTTTTATTAATAATTCCTTTTTGCTGATAATTTCTCTCCCTTACTTCGAAAAGCACATCTATTATTATTGTAATCATTAGAGCTACTCTCTACTTATATTAATTAATATACTACTATTGTTACTGTCGCTGCTGCTGCTAAATGCTACTAAAATTACACATTTGTTAGCGTCTCATTTTTTTTACTTCTTTCTCTATATTAATATCATATTATTATTACCACTAATATCATCAATAATCAACATAATCGTTAGCGATATATTGTTAATCTTATTATTGTTATCGTTATTTAAAGTTTAGCTATTTATTGTTGCGGTTACTTTTTTGTTCTTGCTGTTGCTATATTATTGCGAGCATGTTCTTCTCAAGTGTGTGTTGCAAGCTGCACGTTAATTCCCTTGGTCCTGGTCCCCAGTTCCTGCTACTTGTCCGCCTGTGTTCGCAATGACGATCGAAAGGATGACTCAGTCCTTACACACACACACACACACACACACATATATATATAAATATATAGCGAGGGTACACTCAATCAATTAACGTATTATTATCGGGCCATCGTCGGACGTGGCTGAATCTGAACTTAACGTTCTATAAACGGTAGTAAAACGTAAAACACTGGAAGACTTTACAATGCCAGAAGTATTATTCATAATTTCAGAGATCACACGCCGTATCTCGTGATTAGGGATACGCCACCTAGGAATCCTAAAAATCATAGGGCTATATATATACACACTTCTACGTTCTTCACAGATGGACATTGATTTTACATTAATAACATAATCCGAATGACAAAAGCTATTTGGGATGCTGCAAAGATCGTGTTCAACAGTCATATACGACAAATTGCGTGATTTATCAAAATCGTGATCATTGTTCGTCCAGTTTTACTCAATAAATGCAAATTTCCGAGCGTGATTCGCGAGAGAGTTTTAAGTCAATAGATCTCAATTATCGTGCCTAAATTAACGACAGTAAAAAGATCTACGAAGAAGGAAATTAATTTCTCTACGATCCATCTATTCATCGTGCATTTTAGCGCAACACAGCGTTTTTTTTTTTTTTACCTGAGATACGAATGAATCGTTATGTGAAAAAAGAAGACATTAGAATGTACAAATGTATAACCTTCTTCTTTTTTTTTATATATCAAGGGTTTTTAAAGGATTGAGTAGAAAACGATCCTCTTCATTTATTTTCCACTTCCTCGGACACTTTTCGTTAAGTCCCGATGACAAAAAATCAATTGTGCCTTTGAGAAAACAGTGACGCCTATTCTTTGGCAATGTGTAGAATAGTTTCTTCCAGATAGCTTCTAAGCTTGTAGCTTGTATACGCGATTATGTGAGACAAGGCAGTGATCATAGCACGTGATAGAGTTTTCTATTTTCCCATCTAACAAGTTGCACCCGACGATCCGGTTTAGTTAACTGAACTTCAGTTAGCTAACTGAATTCATATTTAATGCTTTAGACTATCCTCTTTTAAAGATTATAGTTCTATCCGTGATATACATACATACATATACATATATATGTAATATGTATGTACAAATGCAGAACGATCATGCGAAACAGATTGAATCCGATCAGATGTACTCGTGGGTACGTTCGCAAAACGCCGAAGTTCCATCGAAGTTTGCCTTAAAGAGATATAAATTCTTGATTATTTCATGTACTATCTAGTACATATTACTGGCGAAAGGTAGAGGAAAAAATATCTAGAGAGAGAGAGAGTGAGAGATTGCGGAATATATATATAAAAATTTATAAATATATAAAAATATGTGTACCAAAAAAATTTCTTTTACATAGCCAATGAGATTTGCCAAGAGGTGGATTCAACTCGTTTTGCGTCATCGTTCCTCGAGAGTAGGAAACGAAAGTTTAACCAGAGTTAATGTATTATATCGACGCGCCGAGCTCTCTCAAGTTTTTCGCAGACATTAACGATCTCCGGGTCGTTATATGTATTATATATGTTTGCCTAAAGTGACTCGTGCGTTCGTCAATGAGATAATCAATGTCCGTACAGAAACGAGCTAGGAACGCTACAGCGGGCTATCTTACATGTCTGAGAGATATCTCTAGTTTTTTTCGTTTCGGCTTGCTTCGGTTTACAAACTACGAATGCCACTTCCGGTTTGCGAATAGAATTCTGAATCCTTTTCCATCGGACCACGCCGCCGTGTGTCGCGGCGTGACATCTCGTAAAGTAAAACACCGCTCGTCCTTACAGAAACGGGTCTCCGCGTCGAAGATCTATCGAATGTACAAAGCGCCCCTCTTTTCGTTTCTCTCCCCCTCCCCCCTGGGCAAACCTTAGAAATGTCGGCTCCTGCAAATACGGAATCTCTTGCACCGTGCGGATCCCAGCAGATCGATTCCCAAGCTTCGCGACGAGTGTAGCATCTCTCTTTTTTTTTCTTTTCTCTATTACGTATCGCAGTGTATGCACGCTTTTATTTCTCTCTCTCTTTCAGCGCTAAATCAACGCGGCTTTGTCTGAAATCACATTCACACGATGCTCTGTATATTGAACACATATTGCATATATTGCGTGTGTGAGCGTGTGTGTGTGTGTGTCTGTATATGTGTATTTACATTTATCTAATGCATTTACTATTATGCATCTGTTTGGAGAGTGCAGCTCTTTAGCGGGTGCATTTCTTTTTAAATCCTATTAGAAGAGAATATAGCGAATGTCATTCCGCTAACATCTATCTCGACTCCGCCGTCGTACTACTGACCTCTTCGTCGGCGGCAGCCTGGGTGGTGCCCGCCGGAAGCGGCTGCTGCTGCGCCTGCATGGGAGGAGCGGCTCCGCTCGCCGCTGTGCTCGACGCACCCCCGTGAGGCGACGGGGCCGCCTGTTTACCGTACTTAACGGTATCCTGCTGCTGCGGTGCTGCGCTTTGCGACTGCAGTTCCGGTCGCCGGAGGTACGCGGCCGCCTCCTTTTTCGGCGGTACCACGGGCTTATTCGGTGGTACCGGGGGCGGCACGCCGCGCGAGACCGGGGGCTTTTTCGCGGGCAGGATACCACCGCCGCCGCCGCCACCACCACCACCACCACCGGCGGCGGCGGCGGCGGCGGCGGCAGCGGTTGCTTGAGCAGAGGGGCTGCTGGCGGCAGGACTTGAAGACTGGCCGACGTGAAAGCCGAGCTTCCCCGCAGCGGCGACGGCGGCTTGCGACGACGTGATAAGCTTAGCCGCGGCGGCGGCCGCGGTACTAACGGGCGCAGGTACAACCGGTCGCTTGTCTACGGCCTGAGGAAGGAACACACAACCATGACCGATTTCAGAGTGCACCGGGGGCACCGCGGAGACGGTCGCTTTCGCACACGCGCTCTCCGCCGTTCAGAGACAAGAACGAGCACATCGTTAAAAAAATAAAGAAAAACGTTATTCTCGGGCTGCAATAGGGGGGGGGGGGGTGGCGGTAGAAAAAGAAACCATACCATAAGGAACTAATCCAAAGCAGAGAAACAGAGACAGAGCAACTCGGAAAGTATATAGGGACGATAGCTACGAAAAAATTCAGTCAAGACCGAAGAGGGAGGAGAGAGAGAAAGAGAGAGAGAAACACCGTTATTTAAGCAGCAAACGATCACAACTCAGGCCGAGATTCTCGAGATGCTGAAACCAAATTGTGCGTATGTCATCAATTCGTGTGCTGTTAATAGATAATTGCGAAAAATAATAGGGGCACCTTTCACGGCATACTCGCAAATCATCAAAGACTAAGACTTGTTTGAGACGCAGTTTGAGCTACACAACCAAGAAATAATACGTATTAGTAAAACTTAATATACGCGACAGATCTTCAGAGAATATACAGAAAGAGTCAAATTTTTGGAAAATAAATATTTCAATCTGCAGACTGTATTGAGATGTTTTCGATATAACGATCTGGCCAAGTGTTCTACTTGTTAAGATGTACTGCAAACCAACTAAAATAGTAGAGTACCGTCAGAGTCCGTGAGACCGTAAGACCGTATAATTTAGTAGTAGCGATTGCGCTATTGCGATTAGGAAGTCAAGCTGGGGCAATTTGTAAATAAAGCTCAGAAATGAGTTGCATACAATCTTTTTTTTTTTAATTGTAGGAATCGGTCGATGTACACATGTGAAATAATAATAATTTTATGTACACAAAATAAAAGTATCGTAATAAAATATAATTCTAGGTATCGGTAATGTGCTAACTTATAAGATCGGAATATATAGTGGAAGAGAGTGTGTGTATGTGTGTGTATGTGTTAGTGTAATATTGTGAGTGTACAAACACTGTTACATTAAACCTTTTAAATAAATCGTGTACGTGAACGTGTACATAAAAGTATATACATGTATAATGTAAAACAAACTTGTTGAAAATAATTTTGCGGATATTTATAGCGATCTTATTCGTGAAGCAACGGTTTCTTAAACTTCAGTGCACCATCTGATCTGAGCGATAGAAGTGGCGAGAATATATTCCAATGCGACAGAAATTTTGTGCATAAAATATAAAATTATGTATGTACAAGCCAAGAACAGTGTTATTTAGAACAAGCGAAACTCACTTTTCTAATTTAGTTTTATAATTTATTCCAATTTAAATGTGTTTGAATTAAATTTATTCCAATTTAATATGCAAAATTCAATATTACTCCACATGAAGATTTCTGTATTGTTATATAGATTTAACAATGCAGAAATATTTCGTTTTTTTTTCTTTTTTTTTCTTTTAGTCAAATGCTATATGAAAAGAACGTATAACAAATTATCAAAGTGTATACGTGTTTTCATTAAAAAAAAAAAAAAAAATTAATAAATACATATGATATCTGCTTTTTTAAATTTAAAAAAAAAGATGAATATTAATTGTAATAACTATACAATTGCAATAAATACATGACTAAAGTGCGATACATTTATGACCTATAGAAATATGGAAGTAAGACATATAAGACTAGAGAAAAGCTTATAAAATGCTCGTGTAAAATCAATAATAAAACGAATGCATTATTTCTACTGAAGTAAAGCTATGAAGTGATGTAATATATATATTACTCGTTAAATAACTTTTTTTAATACACGATTTTTCACGATGTTTCAATTGCGTTGTCAAAGATCATAAAATAGCTCTTTTAAAAAAAAAAGGAAATAATTAAAGATGCGCAACATAAATATTTCAACGATTTCGAAGACATGTAAAATTTCTTCAATCATTAATTAAGACTTAACATCTATATCAATGGTATATACTGTGCTCAGGGAATTATTTTCCAAATTTAAACTTTAAGTATGTCTCGAGTTATAAAGAGCCTACTTACAATATTAATTGCAATCTTACTAGTGAAGTTCTATGTTTCTACTTTAGAAAACAAAAACATCCTTATCTGTCTCGTACAATTTACGTATGAAATTTTCATTCGTCTCAATTTTTGAATATCTAACACGCAAATTTATATATCGATATCCTATATCGAATTAAAGCTATATAATCCCTATCTTTTTCAGATAAAACACAATACTGACTAAATTAGCTGATTCCTATCCCTAACTAAATTTTTCTATCGTTCTAATAATAAATTGTTTATAAGTTGTAGTCTCCTTTTGTCCTTTCCTCTCCCTTTCAAGAAAATACTAGCAAAGTGCAAATACTCCTTATCGTCAGATATAAAAATATCTATTGTGTGTGTAACACTTTGCATGTATAAATAGGCTCTATATAATCTTTAGATTAACGTCGAGTGTGTAGGGAAATGTGGATAGGTTACCTGCGTATCTGGAGGAGCTGTAGCCTCTCCACCCACAGATGTTAAATTAGGCGTATATGCGACTCCGCGAAGTGCCTGTCCAGGTGTTACAGACCTAGCAATCCCAGTCGCTAAAGGAAAAACAATAGTAATTATAGTAATTATCATTTTAAATTTTATCATTTGAAATGGCTATGCAATTTCAGTTTTAAAACTGATTTAAATGTTCACGTATAAGATATGTAATGTAATTTGTATTTTATCAGAGAGCTCACATTTAAACACAAGATTCAATTTAGATATATGATATAATAAAATTTTATCATTTGAACTGGATATGCAATTCAGTTTTGAAACTAACTAAATCTTCACATATAAGATGTAATTTGTATTTGATCAGAGAGCTCACATTTAAACACACGATTCAATTTAGATATATTCAAAATGTAGATTTGTTAAATTTTCTATAACATATGAGATATTTAAAAAATCTTACTTGGTCCACTGACAGGAACACTGGATACTGTCGCAGTAGGTTGAACAACTTTACTGCTAACCATAGGTGTCCCTGTACCCAAGACTGCTCCTTTCACTGTGAAAAATGTCAAAAATTATAAGAAGTTCCTCTTTACATGCTACGCATATTAAAGACGATCTTGTAATCTTTCAAGAATCCTTTCATTATTCATACTATATTCATATTTAAGGGATCTCCTTTGATGTGCGTAACTTCTATTTTTATAAAAACGCTGCGTGCAATAACGCACTTGCTTGTGGAGCACTAGCCGGCCTGAGCGTCGGCATGGCGACCAAGTTCGCTGGTTTTGCGGGCGGTGGTGGTGGAGTTGCGCCAACTCCCCTCGCAGGGCCGCGTGCCTGCGACTCCTTCCACGTGTCCATCTCGGCTCGTAACTTTTCCAATTCCGTTTCGAAATCCTTCGCTCTCTTCTCCTCCTTCACGAGGGCCTGCCGATACTGCTGCCTCTCCATGTCGAACTGCGCCAATTGCTTCTCCAATTCCGCTTCCATCTGCAGTGACTTTTTGCTCTCCTCCTCGAGGCCCTCGGCCATCGAATCTATCCTCACCTTCTCCTCGCTGAGTATCTGAGCCAAATCCTCGGATCGTTTCCTCTCCTCGATGTACTTCATAATAATCTTTTTACGCTCCGCTAAAAGGAGAAGTACTATCTGCTTCTGTCGGTTCTTCTCTTCCTCGAGATGGTCGTTGATCTTCTTTAATTCCATCTCCAATCTCTTCTTCTCCTGTTTCTCCAATTCCAGCTCCTTCTTTAATCTCGTCCGCTCTTTCTCAAGACCGTAGGTGATATCGTCACCTTGAGCGGTGTCGTGCTCGTGTTTCCGCTTCTCCTCCTCCAACTCTTTAATTACCTAAAGGTATTCATTAACAGTATAACAATACAACTATAAAACAACGAAGCACGCGACACGAGAACAAATACGAGAAAAAGTGAGATACGTACCGATCTGTGCCTAATTTCTGCGTCTCTAAGAACTTTAGTCATCCTACATTGCGCCTTTCTCTGCTGCGTCACCAGTGCCTCAAGACTAGCGACTTGTTGATCGATTTGATTTCCTTCTATGCCAATGACACCACCTACTATCGCAATGTCGCGAGCTAATGCCGCGTGTGGATCTGCGGTGCTACTAAGATACCGGGAACTTAGAAGGTGTTTCATCTTTTCTGACTGAAAGGAAGAACGATGACACAGTTATACAGCAAGTCGAGTGACCATTATGTAATACAAGTCTGGAAGAGTTAGGAGGTAATACGATTAAAGAGCTTGGAAGATTAACACGTTTTTCAAATAACCCTCCAACTTTTATACTATAATTTAAATGACAACGAAATAAGTTTCGAAACAAAGAAGAATATGAAATTTCACTATGTATGTTTTACAGTTGTTGTTCGATAATTTTACACGTGTTATACTGCCCAAGCTGGCAAATTTGCTACAGTTATAAAAGAGGACACGGGACGCTTCTAAACACGATTTTGTAATAACAGTTAAACTTTGATTACTTTTAATGCCGCTATCACTATGTCTCTCGCTTGGAGCTCGCCTTCCAGGTATCCCAGTAACTTCAGCAAATCAGTTTTGTTCAGCTCCATCTTTGGATTACGCTACAAATATGTGCAAAGCCATCGTTAAAAACATTCGCACACACACACACACAAATCTATATTAAATACAACAATCACAGTTTATCGGACGCCGCAAAACCCTCGCGCCATTTAACTCCAAAGCCAAAGGAGGATGTGTACCTTCAGAGTATTGGAGGAACTCTTGTCCAACGGTTCGATGTTGTTGGCCGGCTGTAACTGCTGCTGCTGGGACTGCGACGGCTGAGCGCCGGGGGCGAGGGTCTGCGCCTTCGCGGCCGAGATGGTGGCCGCGCTGGCCAGGACGGTGGAGCCCGGCGACGGCGCCGACGTCGACGGCGGCCCGTTCGCCGTCATCGTCATCGTCGTCGTCGTCGTCGTCGTCGCTGTCGTCGCCGACGTGATACCGGGCGAGGTGACGTTGACGGCGCCCTGATTCTGCGATGCCATCGTTTCCGCGCGCGCGCTCCGTCCGCGTGAGGAGGAGTGACTTATTTATTCACCTGCCGCCCGACGACGACGTCGACACAAGCGTGCGCGCGGTTGTCGTTGTCGCGTTGTTCGGCTGCTCCGCTGGAAAGCGCGGCTCACGGAAAGGGGGAGCGAACCTCTTGCTAGTGAAAACTCGCGTCGCTCGCCACGCTGCTCTCGCTCGCGCCGAGCCACGGGTGCCTGAGCGCGCCCCCGAGCTGCTGCTCCTCACGTCGACGACTTCCTCACCCCTCGATCCGGTGATCCGCCACGGCCGTCACGGGACGCGCGGGCACCCCCGCCGGACACCCAGCGGCCCAGGACACTCGCCGCATCGCCGACACGGGACCGACGGCCGCGCGTTTCCCACCTTCCCGTCGTCGTCGTCGTTGTACCTCTCCCCGTCCACCTCGTCCTTCCGCCCGTCGTCGTCGTCGTCGTCGTCGTCGTTGTCGTCGCCGTCGACGTCGCCCGTCGTTCCCTCGTCGCCGGTTACCTCGGGTCCGTCACTCGGGTCGTCGGATCGGCCGCGTCACGGCCGACGAGAACAGTATTAACGTGGCGGCATCCGGCGCGGCGGGCCGCTCTACCTCTCGCGCTACGCTACGCCACGCTACGCTCGTCCCCTTGACAAATCAAGCGCACAAAGCGCAGCCCAACTCTCCACAGTCCACACACACACGACGGCACGGGGCCAAGCGAGACAACTCGATGGATCGGTGTCGTCCGTCCCCCTCGTGAAAGGCGCCCCCTCGCTCCCAGCCGAGAGATCTACCGTCGATTCCGCGGCGCCGGGTCGAGGATATCGAACGGTCGACGTCGACCTCGAGTCGAGTCGCGCGCGGCGAAAATGGCGAAATACGAAACGCCGAAAGCGCGCGTCGTCGCCGCTTAGGACCTCGATCGCCGTCCGTCCCTGATCCTATCCGCGTCCTCTGCCTTTTCTCTCTTTGGATTTTCCAATTCGTCAACGATATCTCGATGATCTTTATTAAACCACAAAATCCTATGCCAGCCTTCAGTGAATCGTAAACGAGACTTAATTAACGGTGGTACCGATAATTGGATATCGGCTGCAGAGAATTAAGTCAATTAAGGGAGATAAGAAAATTGAAAGAAAGAACGGATGTATATAGTACGATCGAAAGAAATGACATCTGTATCCGTTGCCCTTTTTGGGTCAATTATACTCGTTACATCACGAACTAATATCGCAGAAAAATTGTACCCCCTAACCTAACATAACCTCAATGATTTTTCCGAAGAAAATCCCGCGAATTCCTGTGTCACGATGAATTCCTGAAAATTCTGCAGATTGAATCGATTGTACCGACTAACTTAATTGTGAGGATTAATCTTGCTCATTTTTGCCAATCGTGTCAAATCAGGTAATCGATAAAACCCTCGGTTTAAATTTTCTCTTTTTCGCTCTCCTAGGAATGCAAAAATAAGATTAAGATAGACTGAACCGCGAGATTGAAGTTAAACATCGGTAGAAACGGATGTTTACCAAGCAACGCCTGCACTTCGTTGTAATACGCGGAAAGAAGCTTCACATTAATAACAATTTGACATTCGAAAAAAATCTGTCGCGCCGTCGAAAACGGAATACGGTGGCTCTCGGGCGGCCGCGGATAATAAAGGCCGCCTCACCGCGACGACATCTATCGCCCTTACGATTTACGACGTCGAGGGGGACAAGACCGAGCAGAAGCTACGGCGGGAGGGTAGGCTGCGGGAAGGAGCGAGAAGTGGGGAGGGAGAGGACGTTGTCGTCGCGGGCCGCCCGTCGTGTGTCGGATGCATATGGTGCCCGTGCGCGCGTTTGTTGTCGCGGATGTTGTGCGGACGGTGCTGCGGGTGCTAGTCTCGGGTATAGTCTCCCCGTCCTCCCCCTCCCCCTCTTCCCCTCGCCCCGCCCCCTCGCGGTGCGCAGCGCAGGATGGGCAACCAGGTGGCACGCGTCGGACACGCGTCGCACAAGAAGGTGGAATCGGCGACCGCGGCGGACCGCGCCGGTAACGGGAATCACGGAAGCACGAACGTCTCCTCCGCCACCTCCGCCGTCTCCAGGAGCGAGCCGGACCACCACAACTCTCACACGCAATTCTTGCCGATCGAGAGCCTCGCCAAGGTACAAACGGTCCGCCTCCCCCCCCCCCGGGCCGTTTAAAACTTGTTCTCGCCACCCCAGTAGTGGGCCACCAAAATCGGCTTGGTGTCCTGGAAAATCGTTGGGGGAAAACGTGGAGGCGATACTACACGTTCTCTCTCTCTTTCTCTCTCTCTCTCTCTGTTGTCAAAACATCTCTACTAGGCTGTGTTTTGGGGAGCAACGACAAAAACGCAGCCTCTTACCTGCCTCAGGCTCTACGAGGATTATTTTCCTCACGTTGATACTTTGCGACTCGTGGAAGTCGTTTCCACGGGTCTTCCACTCCTCTTGCAACTATTTATACTTTGAGTATTAAATTTTGATCACGATTCTCCAAATATTCCGAGAGAAATCTTATATCGTTTTCTCTGATGATGTAAGTTAATTTCTGAAATCTGAAAAGACATTTATTTTGATTGGATAATTATATAGAGGTCGAATAACTCATAATATAGAGTCAAATAATTCATTTTTTTTATCAAGACTCTTGACATTAAAAAAAAAATCAAATGACCAAGATTATCCAAAGATTGTTCGTAGAAACATATTGTGCTTGGGGATGACTATGGGATTATGGAATTAGAAAATCGAACAATTGCTCTTTTGATTTGTCTTATTTTAAAACTCCAAAACCTTCCACAACTCCTATATCCATTACGTTATTTCGCATACAGATTAGTAGCTATATATCTTATACCTGACCAGCTGTTATCAAAAGCTAGCGTTACCCGACTTATTTATATAATAGAAACATATATACCGTGTATGCATATAATTTTTTTCCTTTGCAAGCTGCAGAAGTTATTTTTGCTGCTTATATATCCTTGGTCTGATATATTTAATGGATTTTTTTTTTGCAAACACAAGTGTAAAAAATAATTAACATTTCTTTGAATAAATTTTAGTGGTATTCCAACACTGACATGTAAATATTTTCTCTTTTTCAGATACTGTCGCATCTTGCCTCTCAAGAGGAACACGTTAACGGCATTACCAAGTCTGTATTCGAACGGTACTTATTTCCTACTCATCCCGAACTGAGTGAGAAGCTGTTCAATCATCTGCACCACAATGCCCACGCCACGACCGTGTACTTAAGTACAACAGCTTTCAAGCAGCAATCCGAGAAGTTTCTGTCGGTAATGAACGACCAAGCTATCCTGGAGAATTACATAAAGATGTACTCCGACGGTGGCAACGTGACTCCCGACACGCTGCGGGCGTTACTGACGTCCTGCTACCAGCTGGCGATGGAAAACAACAGTACCAGTTCGTGCCTTCACTCGCAACAGATAATAAACGCAGTCGTTGTTTCATGTGTTAGTAAAATTTATTCGTTCAGTGCAGCATAAGCCTTTATATTACATTTGTCCGTTTTTACGACAAAGATTTCAAGTCTATTGATTGGCTATAAAATAGAGAAATCCATACAACTTCTCTTTCTTGCAGTCAACCAACAGGCTTGAAATACTTTGTCGTACGGCAAGTGTAATACCGGCCTAAATGTGTGACCGGAATTTCATTATTACACATGTAATCATATGTAATCATTCGCACGAGTAACATGGTATATCTGCATCGGTCGACCTGAATGAATAATTCATGCATGCGATCTGCGCTTACTAGCTCTTGGAATGCTTTACAGTTTCACGGCAAGACCAGCTTGTCGACGAGTTACGTGAGCAATTGGATCGGGCAGCACTGCCCACGCCTGGTGTACGGCCTGCAGCGATACGTGATACACGTGCTAACGACTGCCTACCGCAACGGTAAAGCGCTACTGTCGAAGGGGCAACCGCAACCCTCCGTGGATATACTTACCCCCGTGTTGGAAAAGTCCGATCGAGAGTTCCCGCAGGCGGACTTGTTGCCGATAAGCTATGTCTGGCTGCTGTCGTGTACGTTGCCGCAGTGCTACCTCCAGGTACGTTGTCACACAGAGTACTCAGTATTAATTATCGATATACTTTAATTACGTCCTGCCTGTAGAAGTATTTTTTTTCTTTTGCACAAAGAAATTAATTATTATTGCCGATGTAAGCCTAGTAATGTACGGATATAACCGGATCTACGTATCTATGTTGCGTGGTGTGTATGTGTAGACCAACGATTCACCGAAGGACATAACTCACGCTTTGATAGCCAGAAGAACAGGCAGTATTTGTCCAAGGCATTGGACGTTACTGTACGATAGCGGAGAGCACGGGGCCGGGGCTAATCGCTTCCTTCACCATGTATTAGGTTACAGAGGTCCGACTCTGCTAATTATAAGAGCCGCTAGCGTAGAGAGCGACGGGGAGTGTCCGACGTATTGCGTGTGCTCGGCCGTCGAGTGGCGTGAGAGTCATCTCTATTGGGGCGACGAAGACTCGATGGGCGTGCAACTGATTCCGTCCTATAAAGTCATGGCGAAAGGACCGAAAGTGCTTTACCTGAACACGAATATCAGGGGCTACCCGCACGGCCTGCGATTCGGTAGCGATCCACGCTCGCCGCTTATCAGTATCGACGAGGCATTCCACTCGGTGTCCATCGCCGGCGCGCCCTATCGCATCGCCAGCCTGGAGGTCTGGGGTTGCGGCGATACGAAGCTGAGGTAATGTCTTGCCAACTTTATATATATATAAAGAAATTAAATTGACGCAACCGCGATAACGAGAGACGCTATTGCGTTTTTGTGCAGGGAGAAGCAATTGGAGATCAAGAAGTGGCAGGTGAAAGAAGCGGAGAAACAGAGGGTCGTGAAATTAAGCGCGAGCGATTGGCTGGACCATCCCGATCGTTACTTACTAGAATTGGCTGGCAGAGCGTCTTACAACGAGTCTAACAATTAGAGCACGCACGATTGATAACGCGCGTGCTCAAATAACTGCTCATATTTACTTTTTTTTTCTCTCTTTGTACATATGTATATAGCGGCAAAGATGTTATTATCACCGGAATTTCTGTACTTATATATGTCGCGTACGAGGAACGTACGCATGAAATGTGATTATGTGACTTACGTGAAATACAGGGACTTATGCTTGACGTACTTAAGCACAAGTGCCAGTTTGTAATTGTCTATTTATTTTTCTTTTTTTCAGTATTTCCTTGTGAAACGATGTTATTTTTTTTTTATATTTTATAAATGCTTTTCGTTCAGCGAATTTTTTTATGAAAGGATTATTTTTTTAAAAGTTTCTTCTAAAAATTAAAAAAAATTTGTTTTAGAAATCGTATTTTTGCTCGATTTTCATAAAATATCTACGAATTTGACTTTAATAATCAGTGCGAAAACGGTCTTTTGATGTTTATATAAAAAGAAAAACTTGAATATATATATTAAATTGAAAATAAATATATTCTTGTACAAAATCCCGTACATACTTATATCACATATATCGCAAGACTCGTCGATTGTATATTCGATGCAAGCGTAATGCTACTTTATAAAACATAACAAAACTTGAGTATTATTTCATTTTTAGCAGTCTTTTTCATTGTCATTCGATTAGAATTCTTTGAATTCTTTGTCGCGAGTGTCAATTCTACGAATGAGTTTTTTCCAGCTGAAGTCTTCCTCGCCGTCGCGCAGATTTATCACGTTCTTCTCGTCGATGACGTCAAACAGACTTTTAAACGGCGTGTATCTCAGTAACGTGACTTTATCAGCGATTATTATCAGCTTGTGCCTCGCGCGAGTAATCGCTACCGTCAGACGTCGCTGATCGTCCAATATCTCGAATTGCTTCTTTTTATCGCATTCGACACTCTTCGTGCACGAGTACAGTATAACGTCCTTGTCGCGCCCTTGATACTGGTCCACGGTGTTCACTTCCACTTCCTTGTCTATGATCTTTCTCAATAAATTTATATGAGCGTTGTAAGGTGCGATGATTCCTATGTTTCTAGCGCACACGCCCGCCTCGGTGAGCACCTGGACGAGACGCGACGTAATGGCGACCTCCCAGATGTTGGAGTACGCCTGATCCGACGTGACGTTTCCGTCGACGGACTCCTCGTTCAATTTGTAAGTGCGGCCGGTATCGAGCAGCACCACCGAGTCGTCCAAGCTGCCGGAGAGCGCGCTTCTTATCCACCTCTCGCAGGACGCGAGCACTCGCTCCATGTTCGTGCCCGTCAAAGTCGCGTTCTCCACCTGCCTGCTGCCCGACACCAGCTTGCCGCGATACGTCGCGTCGTTGGCCAGCCTCATGATCCTCCCGTTCATCCTGTACTGCCTCCACAGATTGACGGTGCTGTCGTCGCCGTCCAGCCTGACGAACAGGGACTCGTCCGCGCCGAGGCTCGCGGCGGTTCGGCTCTTGACGACGGGCGGCAGCTGATCCGGGTCGCCGACGAGGACGAACTTGCGCGCGCTGTACAACGGCCGCAGCACCGTGGGCTGCATGATTTGCGCGCTCTCGTCGACGACGCACACGTCGAAGGTGCGCCTGCGGAGGAGCGCGTGATAAGCGCCGTAGCAGGTCACCCCGACGATCCGTTTGCCGTTGTAGAGCGTCTCCAGGTCCTCCGGCGTGTCGCAGCTCGCGATCGCGTACTCCTCGCTCTTGCACGTCAACAGGGGATGGATCTGCTTCGTCGAGCCGAGACGCAGAAAGTCGATGTCCCGTTCCAGCAGCTTGAGAAGAACGTTGTCCACCGCGCTGTGCGTGTGCGCGGTGATCAGCACGCTGGAGCCCAGCTCCAGCAGCAGCTCTATCAACGCGACCAGCGTCTGCGTTTTCCCGGTGCCCGGCATACCCTTTATCAGAACGTAGTCGTGGGCGGCCACCGCCTTCAGCACCGCTCTCTGCTGATTCTCGTTCAGATCGCTTATTATCCGGGCGCCAGCCGACACCGTCGAGCGCGGCAGTTTTTCCACGAACGTCGCCGGCCTCCTGTCGATGACGACGCGTCGAAGCTTGACGCTCGTCTCGTCGTTGCTCAACAGACCGGCCACGTTCGCGTAATTGAACGTCGCCAGACCCGTGGAGGGGTATTTGTCAATGTGGAACGTGGAATTTGGGTAAAGTCGCGTAATATCCTTGTCCAGCAGGACCGCGACGACGTCATGCGAAACGTACATTATATGCCCGGCGGCTATATTAACTCGTGCATCCGTGCTAACAATAACATAATTATCCTCGGCGAACGCGCCGCCGAACGTGCCGTTCTCGACGGTCTCCCCCTTGATGTTGACGCGTGCAAATTTGTGCCGATACCTGTCGCCCTGCTCCACCACCCTGCCGACGATCTTCACGTTGCAGATACACGTCCCCCTCGTCTCCCTCTTCTCGGGACTCGTCGTCCATACGCTGCTCAAACTGCTGCTATCGTTCTCGTGACTCTCCTCCAGTTGCAACAACGCGATCCACTTCATAACGTAATCCAAATGCCTGGTCTCGACGCTGTCCCGCAGCTCCTTGATTAGCGCCGTCAGCGGATGCGACGGCGACAGATTCGCGTTCGCGTCCCTCGCCAGATACGCGCAGCACAGATTCCGATAGGGACAACTGTCGCACGCGCTGTGATGATTTATCGGCTCGGGCAGCTCCATCGCCCTCAGGTCCGCCGCCGTGTCTACGCCCTGCAGGTCTTCCGGCTTCCTGGCGAAGTAATGCGCCAGGGTATTCCGCAGCAGTATCAAGTCCCTCTTCTCGTTATGCCCGCTCCTAATTTCCCGCATCGTATTTTCCTTCAGATACAACAGAAGCCCGGTGTCGATGTCGCGATCCCTGAAGCCCATCATCATGAGATAGAGAATAACCTGGCCCTTGTGCTCGAGCGAGTAGGAGGCCCTTCCGGTTTTCACCTCCAGCGGCATGATCTTCCGCCTCGAGTCGATATTCACCTCCGCCGTCACGTCTATCCTCCCCTTTATGCCGAGCTTCGGTATGTAAACGCTCTCCTCGATGTCCCGCACGCTGTCGATGCTACCCCGAAAGTTGTCCCTCAGATCGCTTATGCGCCGCTGCCTGTTACCCCTGACGTAATGCTGAATGAACTCGAAAATTCTCGGTGCGTACTCCATCATGCGCTTCCGGCACTCCACGAGCGACAGCTCCGACGCGTAGAGATAGTCCAGCGTGTCCTTCGATCGCAGTATATCGTCCAGCAGCCTGATCACGTCGGACAGCACGCAGATGTTCTCGCGCAGTGCCTTCTGCAGCCACTGATGAACCAGCGATCCCACGGTCATCACGGAATAATCGCCGTGCAAATTCGGCAGCGACTCTATCTTCCGGAACTTCTCGGCCAGCACCGCGCGCCTTCTGCAAAATAAACCCCCGGTCACCGTCGTGCCCGATATCAACAGGTCGGGCTGCGTGACGAGGAAACCGTTCTTGTCATCCACAATCCACCGCCGCGAGCCATCCCTCGCGGCCTGTATCGTGACGGTGTCGTTGACCCTCACTCGCGCGTCCTTCCAAAATCCCGAACATGCAACGGTGTCGATGTTCTCGGACTCGAGGTGCTGCACCGTCAGTACGGTGACTCTCGACTCGTGCCTCACGTCGACTATCTTACACCTCTGCAGGGTGGTGAGGTCGACCTGCGGATGCCACTCCTGATCGAAGAAGTCATCGAGCTCGTCCCCGTTCATCATCGTTGAAAAATCTTCGAAGGCATCTTCCGCTTTTTTTAAATCGTGCACCTTATCTCTCCTCTGCCTGGTCATCTCCAGCGTGGACAGGGACGACTTTGGGGCAACGGTGTTCAGGTCTTGCTCCTTAAGAACATGAGTGACGTCCGAAACGTTCGTACCTTTAATACCGGCAGAATTTGGTAAAGCACTCCCATTCTGCTCGCTCTTCGCCGCAGCGTCTTCCTCCTTTTTGTTAGTTTTCTGTAACACCGCATCCTCGCATGCCACTCGATTTTCCTTAAACCTACTGTACGGTTCCTCGAGGTCTTTCAACGCGGACAACAATACTGAATCCTCCTGCGATTCGAAATTTTCCTTTTTGTTAGTTTTCTGTAACACCGTATCCTCGCATGCCACTCGATTTTCCTTAAAACTACTGTACGGTTCCTCGAGGTCTTTCAACGCGGACAACAATACTGAATCCTCCTGCGATTCGAAATTTTCTGCCCCTGCAGCATGATGTTCTTTCAACGGTTCTTCGCTCGCATTACGTTTCTTCTTGGCGCTCACGCGGAATTCCTCGTCGAACGCATTATCCCGTTCCTTCCTTTTTTTCTCGATCGAAGCCTGAGATAAGGAATTTACATCTGACACAATCTTATCGTCGCTCGCCGCCGTCTTTGGAACTTTCATAAAGAACGATGATATCTTTGTCTGTGATTTACCGATGACATCGGCGGCAGAGATCTGTAAGCAAACAGAGAGAAGGGGTAGTTCACATAAATTTATTTTTTTAATCTGCTTTCATTTACATAAATACAAACCGCTAATTCATCGCTGTTTTCTATTATATACAAGTGTGTTAAGTGCCGTAAATTTATTCTACAGTTCAGAGTTGAAAGAGACACGTTAAAGTGCAGTATTATTATTTTTTTAACGGAAAAGAGAAGAAGAGGAGTATAAAAGGACGAAAAGATAATATCAGCACAGCAGTCGCAAATAAGTAAGTAAAGCATAATTTTTCTTCCTCACCTTTTTCTGTGATAATTGACGCTTCTTCATGTTTGCGTGTAATTCGCTCGAATTACTCGAACCGGCTCTGCATGTATCTCTCGTATATATCAGTCTAAAGTGCCATTAACTTACAGCCTAATACGCGTCTTAAACACAATCGGATCTTAAATCTCAAGTCCCACAAGTCTTATCACATGACACAGTATTATCGTTCCCGCGTAAACGTTCCACATGGACATCGCCATCTTAAACAGCGGATTTCGTAAACAAGCATATGGATATGTTCCTCCGAAGACGGTGCATGCACAAGGGAAATCCACATGGGAGCGGAAAAGCGGGCACCAATCAGAAGTTGCATTGGCTGCCAGCCGCAAGTTCGGCTAGCTCGACGCTGATTGGATCTGACAGCTGGAAACGCAACGTTTGCGGCGGGGACTGCGAACGTGACCGCAACGCATGCGCAGTTCGCTATATCGTGCCGCTCAAGTTTCGCAGCCTGAATAGTGACAGACGTCTTCATGTTTACGCCCGGCGTCGAGCGACGCTTTCAAATGCAAGATTCTCTCGTTTCGTGCAAAAACGCGAAATACGAATGAGTATAATTTGATCGATTTTCGAGGTAATGCATGCTAGTCTAAATAATTACTCGTATTTCTACGATTCGATCTCCAAGAGCTCGCCATGATTCTTCAGTATTAAAATAACCTAAAATCCGTATTTATGTGTATAAGGTCCATTTTAGTAGGGAAAATAAAATTTAAGAACTTCTGCAGATATATATCTTTATGTTACGTGATAAATTACATAGAATTCCGTTTATAAAATAAATATTTTTAATTTTCACAAATTTAGACGTCCTTTTGACGGTCCAACGGGAATTACAGTCGTCTTGCATCGTATACGAACCGAATTGCCTTTAATTGTTGGCTCTGCAATTCAGAGGGAACAAACAACTTGTATTCCGAGTTTGATAAAGAATGCGAATAAGAGATTTTATATTGCAGCTACTAAACTTACCTTCATAAAAAGGAAACTTCAAGTCTAATCGTTAACTAGATAAATCTCTCATTGCTGGCCCAGAATTGATATTAATTTCTTCTGAGTGTCATGTAACATCTTTTCTTTATTATCGAGAAATCTTCGGGTCGCCAGTGCACGATATTCTGGCCATTCAAACAAATGTTCAAATATAGGGCACGCATACCTTGGCGAGCAAAACTGGATGGCGAAATTTAAAGCTGGTAAAATCCTGAGTTCCCAACGAACTTTAATGCACAGCAGCAGCCAAACAAATCTGCGAAGTGCATGCGTTTTTTCGTTTAGAATTAATTGCAAATCGGTCTGAATATAGATACGCATATTTACCGTATTTTATGACTTTGCTGGTCGAAAGGATAAATGCTTAAAATTAATTGAATTTTATGTTTGTTCAGTTGCGCATGAAAAAGATATAGATTGTGTAGGAATATTATTTTCTGAAAGTCACAAAAGTTTCTTCGTTGAAGTAAAATACTGGGCATAGCGTCGACGTTGTCGTTCCAATTGGCCCATGCCTGCGCTAACTGGAAGCACTCTGTTTCCCACGTGGTTTTCATCGGTAGGTCGACAGGTGGAGAAATTACAGTATAGAACCAATCATGCCATTTAATGGAGTTTAACATCTGAAAACAGTGCAGGAGTCACACATTATTTTTAACATTAGAAATATTAATGCTAATAAAACTGATGCAGTATTTATTTGTATAAAGTATTACTTCTTTTTTCTCAGGAAAGTAATTGTACAAGCACTTGAACCAATCATCCGTCTGTATACTTTTGTTTGCAAACGTGTAAAAATAAGATTTGAGAAATGATTCGAACGCCGAGGGTCCTCCTACCATATTCTCCAGTTCACCCAAGAGTACACATCCCACTTCGTAGGGCACATAATTAATGGCTTTAATAGGCAACACATTCTTCAGATCAGGTATTAAGCTGTTTAGCAAACCGTTATTACCACCGAATTTGCTCACCTGTAAATACAATTTCGTAAGGTAATGCAATGCAGGAGTATGTATATGTTTGTCATGTGCTGTAAAATATTTATCTCACGTCATGTCACTTAATTTTTTTATCAAGACAGATCTTCACAGGGTACGTCCTAAGAACGTTCCCCAGCACGTCTTTCGGACAAAGTGTGCGGGATGTAATTAAAGTTAATATTTCTACCTTAATATTCAAATCAATTAATGCTCTCCTTTCGAGAAGTAACTTCGCTTGCTCATACTTCAATATTTGGCAAATAATTTTCCTGCTAATGAACATGCTGATACTTTGATTTAACCACAAATCATTATAATTTGAACACGTAACTAAATGCCCCGCCCAGCTCTGTGCGATACTCCGAGCGAGCATACTGATAATAGTATGATCCGTGCGAAGTAGAATCGGCGAAACAAATGTTACGCATGGACATTCTATTTCTTCGTAAAAATAGCCGATACTTGGTGGAAGCACGCATATGTCGAATCTGTCTAGAGATATTATTTTATATATAATATAAGAAAATAATTAATAAATAGAGAGGATTTTTCGTGATAAGCCAAAAAAAAAAGAGAGAAATTTATTCTCTATATAAAAACTTACATAAACTTAAATAATATTAAAGAATTGAATTGATGGCTTACCCCAACAATAAGGTCCACACAAACTTTCAGCAATTTCCAGCATGCGTTCAATCGTACCTGTTTTAAACGTCTTGATACTATCGATAAAATATTTATTTTCGACAAACACTTTGCTCCTTGAAGTAAGTTCTGCTTTCTGCAGATAACCCGCAACAATAATCACTGCGTAAGACGGTACCCTTGTCGTTTGAAAGAATTCATATACCCACAGCTGCTGTTTCTCAGATACTTTTGGCAAAAGTGCGGACATTATAACAGTAAAATCTTTTGGCACAGAAATCTAAAAATACGGAATATAATATATAATAGACATTAAATAGACATTTTAATTTAGTTAAAGCAGTTTATAAAAAAATATAGACATTTACGTTTACAGACGTGCACTTAGTTTCTTTTTCATTAACACATTACGCTTCTTTGTACACTTTTATTACTTTCATTAATCAATAATAATCATTAACAAATTAGTCAATAATAATTATTAACAAATTATTGTTCTTATGCGTATAAGAACTTAAAATTAATATGAAATGCGTATAAATATTATTTACATTTAAATTCTTACCTTAGCAGTGTATGAAAATTTAACAGATGGCGTATCCTGACATGGGAACACCGCTCTTGCATATGTTAGCTGAAAAAAAATAGATATTTTTATACAGTCTACATTTATATAAAAAAATTGTTTTATTTAGCCAATTTATACCTTGTTGTTAGACATTAGGAAGGGATGTGTAGAATCTGCAGTTTGCTCAGGTGTTAGCCAATATAATGCAGGGCAGTTTGGACTTGTTTCATATTCAATTTGAACTACACATCTGAAAGTATCGTATTATTATGTCTATACTCAATTCTTGCAACAATAATTTTTAATAATTATATATTTTTTTAATATTTTATATTTACGTTTGCTTTCCAGTTCCAAAATTATCTCTAGTTGGCGGTAATATTATGGTAAATTGACTTCCAATAGAATGTTGAGATTCTATAGTATTATATGGTAAGAATTTTCCAGTAACAGGATTTGTGACACGTTCTATGAGAAGGTTATATTTATCTAAAATCTAATTGCTCATTATTACATATTGATAATAAATCAAAATTTTGCTCAATAAAAAAGGAAATATTTACTCACTACTTCTTTAACGGAATCAAGGGATTTCTCTATTGTCAAAATAGCTTTCCCTTTAAGAACTCTTTTATTAAAATCCACATTCAATTCTAAATCGATTTTAGTTACACGTGCCAATTCTAATAGTTAGAAAGTAATAAGAATTAAAAAATGTATAAGTAACAAGTAATGATGCATAAACAATATACGTAAAAATATACGATAAGAAATAATACTGTAATTAAAGTTTTTACAACAATTACATGATATTATTTGAGAAATGCATATAATTTTCTGATCTTTACGCTAAATACATTTGAAAGGATTAGAAGAACGTTTTCTCGATTAATTAAATTTGTAAAAGAACGAAATCTAATTTTGAAAATTATAAATTACTAAAGGTTTAAAAATACGTTCGATAATTTTGTACATCTTAACAAATTCTGCAAACATCCCTCGTTTTAGTGCTTTCCCTTTGTTACATTTTTCTTTTCTTTACGTTTCTTTAAAGAAAATTAAATAAATGAATTTTAAATAATGTTTTATTGCATTATGCTCTTGTATCTCATAAAATAATAATTTAATACCTGGTCTCGCAAAGGAGTACGGATCTTCGAATGAATTCGAAGGCATTTCAAATTTTCACCTTTCCACCTTTCAATAATGGATCTTTTTCGTCTAAACTAGCTGATATGAAATATTGGACACAGTTTTCAGCGTTCTCGACCCTCGGTCGTATGATAACAACTATGAGGAAGTAGTTAAAATAATTATCTCACACACACCTTGACTTGAAGAAAAGAACTTTTGAAGAACTCACAATTTAGTTTTATACAGTTTTTTTCATAGTACATAAAATGAAAAATCTCATGTTACTGGTTCTTTTCGAGAAGGTTCTATCTACACGTATCGCACTCTATAACTATGAGGAACAAACAAAGAATTGACCTATTCCAACACCAGCCGCAAAGATACAGTCGCTTCTAATGTCTACCCTTATCCTTTTGGCAACATCGTTTGTTTATCGAAGTGTCGAGTAGATGACTGTGACTTTTAAATATCATCAATTAAACAATCGGATAGGTGGACAAATCGAGTTCGCAGTGTGCAGAATTTATTTATTTTTACTAGAATTTTTAGGCTACTTTTACTTTTCCGTTTAAAATCTAAATATTGAAACAGAATAATACGGGATATAATCGAATTGCTGTTGAGCAAGTTTAGATATAGGAATAGATATAGGAAATAAAAACAATAACGGGAATAAATTTAACGAGAAACTTATGCAGAGATATGTTTATTAAATAATCAATTAAATAATATTTCGTTTAACTAATACACTTCTTCATAAATTTAGATACTGACTTGACGATCAAACAGCCATGAATCGCTGTAAATTGAATTTCGTCGATTTACAAATTAAAATTTTATTTCGGCTTGTTATTCTCATATTTGAAAATTGTACCATTATGCGATTATATGTATATCTACTACGAACGACAATTATTTATAATTGTTCATAATGCTGCAGTATTAAAATATATGAAGTATTATTAGATATTTACTTTATATAGCCTTAATTGTCAGTACAAACCTTTCGAAATTAATCATATGATTCTGTATTCTGACATGTAAAATTAATATTTTAAGAAACGATAACCGATTTATTACAAATTAAAATTTTATTTCGGCTTGTTATTTTCATATTTGGAAATTATACCATTATTCGATTATATGTATATCTACTACGAACGACAATTATTTATAATTGTTCATAATGCAGTATTAAAATATATATGAAGTATATTATTAAATATTTTATTAAATATTTGCTTTACAAAAAAATAATCGTATTATACGCGAAAATGACATTATCCGTAGATGTTATATAGAATTGTACTTTCATTTTTATTCGCATTAATTTATAGAGTAATCAATCCCGGATGATAACAAACTGCAGTTTTAATTAAATCGAATATTTAATTGTTATCGTGTCGTGAATTTTATAATTATCTGTGCGTATTCACGGAAAACGCGTTAGTAATAAATCGTATAATTAATATTGCGCGCTAATCGTCATATTTCTGTCTTTCATTCCAAAGAAGTCCACTTGACTCACGTGGTCCCTCTCCATAATCTCCACTCGCCGCCGTCTCGCACGCGCTGGGTACATAACCTCGCAACCGTGTTACTGCTTTCACGAGGAAAAGAATCGGTAATCTGAAATTTTCTTTGCCGGGTCGCGTCGTACGTCCGAATTCGTTCCGCGCGTGTCTCTTGACGTCGAGCTGATCCCTCTTAGTGAGAAAAGTTTGTCGCGCGATACGTGGAGTCGCGATCGAGGAAGTCACGTCAAGGCACGCGGTCTGTGTGCGGCTTCAGAAATTGTCGGCTCGCGTCTGCCACGTTGCAGTTATTTGTTAAACATACGACGTTGTTAATTAAGCCCGTTTCTCGGATATTACACGTTCGGATTAGTTTCTATGTCCGCGCTGTACATCCGTTAGTTGTGCTGCGTATGTGTAGGTTGTAGCCCTGTGGGCGCAGCGATTTGAGGTGTAACCGAGGAGTGTACATGCGTGAACGTTAATGCATTTTGCATTTCGCTTGACTGTTCCAGGGATTGAGCTGCAATCATGAGTCGTTTCTTCGCAACTGGCTCAGATTCGGAGTCCGATAGCGCGTCCGAGGAGGAGCAGGTGCAAAGGGCGCCCGCGACGGCATTCACCGTAAGTACCGTCGTTCGAGGCAAGTCGTTTTCAACGTCGTTTTCCGTCAGCAGGTTCCTCCCCGCGACGTTCTATTACTTGATTCCATTATTAAAGTAACACGAAGTGTGTCTCTCTCCGCAGTTCAGCGACGATGAGGAGGAAACGAAGCGCGTCGTGCGCTCCACGAAGGAGAAGCGTTATGAGGAGATTGCGAATCTTATAAAACTCATTAGGAATTACAAGAAGATCAAGGACATGAGCAGCATGTTGACCAGTAAGTTGTCTCAACTTTGTAAATCTTCTGTGACGTTTTTTTTTCTGTTTTTGTGCAATTGAAAGTTGGACCGGCGAGGATTAAATATACGAGCATCATTAGTTGATTTGTTTGTATTCCTTTCATAAATCTGTTGGTACGTGTTTAAACGCTTTTATTATAACGAGCATTTGCTGCCATAATTCTAGGCTTCGAGGACTTGATGCGGGCCTATCAGAAAGCCCTGCCCGTGATCACCAAGGAGGAGCTTGGACAAACGCCGCGATTTTACGTTAGATGCTTGGTGGAAATGGAGGATTTCATTAACGAGGTGTGGGAGGATCGCGACGGGCGCAAGAACATGTCCAAGAACAATTCCAAGTCGCTTTCGACCCTGCGTCAGAAGCTGCGAAAGTATAACAAGGACTTTGAAGAGGACATTGGCAAGTTTCGGGAGAATCCCGATCAGGACGATGACGAGGAGGAGGAGAAAGGTTTGATTGTCACACGAGACGTTTGTTACAGATGCCTATTTAAGTTCCAGTCTTTTTCAAGAGAGGGAAAAAAAATGAATTATTTCTATTTCAGCCGAGGAGGTGATAGAATCCGAAGAGGAAGATGACAGCGCCGTGGCTTTCAAGAAGGCGGGCTCGGAAGCGAGTGAACCCGATGTATCCAAGTTCAAGGTTTTCTATAACGACTTCTATCAAGACCTTACAAGCGCCGGTGGTTGAGCAAAATAATTGAAATCCATTCCCTTGCGTTGTTGCATTGCAGAAGACCGTAACCGACGGCGAGGAGGGCAGTGAAAGCGAGTCTGACTGGGGCAGTGATTCGGACAGCGAGAGCACGAGTAGCGACGACGAGGGCCAATATCAAAACATTCGTGAGCGTTTCATCAAGAAGTACGTGTTCTTTCAGTCCACGATAAAATCCGATAGAGATTTTCTTCACGAAAAAGAGAGCTGAATTTAACGATTATTATATTATGATTTGTTTTAGGGCTTCAACTCAAGAAGAGGACGAGGACAAGGCGAAGAGGAAGGAGCAGAAGAAGGAGCGCAAGGAGAAGGAGCGAAAGAAGAAACGCGACGAGGACGATGGCGAGGGCGAGTGGGAAACCGTCAAGGGCGGCGTGGCCATTCCCTCCGAGAAGCCCAAGATGTTCGCCAAGGACGCGGAGATTAACATCGGCGCGGTGCTGAAGAAGCTCTCCGAGATAATCGCGGCTCGCGGTAAAAAGCGCACGGACAGACGCGAGCAGATAGAACTGTTGCACGAGCTGCAACTGATAGCCGACGCGCATAATCTCGGCTCGGCTGTAGCCGTGAAGATCAAGTTCTCCATCGTCTCTTCCATATTCGATTACAATCCGAAGGTCTCTGACGCTATGAAGCCGGAATATTGGTCCAAGTACGTATTTTTTGCGTGACGTAGATAGATACGAGCATGTATATATAAATTGATAAGCTTAAAATGTAAGATTTAACGGGATTTGTGATTTTTCGAGACACTGTCTGCAATACATTTCGTATTATCGTTTCACTTAGCGCTTGCAACGAAATTGTTTGTTCTTTTTAACTGGATTGTTTGCGCAGTTCATCTTTCCTTCTTTTCTTTCTTTTCATTCGAAAGAAAAGGAAGCAAGAAGTTCAGTTAAAAAAAAACAGACCTATTGTTTCATCCAGTTTATCAAATTAAACAAGGATAAATGATGCGAGCGTTGTAAGCGCCAAATAGAACGCACCGCTTCGTAGGAACGGATGAAAAGAGGCTTCTTGCACGCGCGTTTTTCGTCTCTTTTTTCCACTTGTTCTGACGATGTGCAGTAAGTCGCTTCTCTTGTAGAAGATCATATTCGTGCGTTTAAGTTTCCTGCGTGTCGTGCGTGCGTATTTAATCTATTTTCTCAGCATTTAAAGTAAACAAGTGTCAAATAAAACACTTATTCTTACAGAATAATCGAGCGCATTACCGAGATGCTGGATATGCTGCTGATCAATTTGGATATGGTAATAGCGGAAACGATAGTGGAAGAAACGGAGGAGTTTGAAACGTCTCCGTACAAAATACACGGTTGTGTATTGACATTGGTGGAACGTCTCGACGAAGAATTCACGAAGCTGCTGAAGGAGTGCGATCCCCACAGCAACGAATACGTGGAAAGGTAATGGTCTTTTCGAGAGAATTATGCGTAATTTCATATTTATGACTGTTAATATTTTTTGTACGATCAAATTTCCGCTTGTTACAGATTGAAAGATGAGAAGCAAGTTGCCGCCATAATTGACAAGGTGCAAGAATATTTGGAGAGGCACGGAACTGTCTCCGAGTTGTGCCGCGTGTACCTTCGTAAAATCGAGCACTTGTATTACAAATTCGATTCGAATGTTCTGAAACAAAAGGAGGTAAAAAAAAAAAGAAAATCTTGCAGAGTAATTTCCATGCGCGCGCGCGTTCTTCCGTTTTTATTTAAATTGTAAAATTGTAATGTGCATTAGGGTGAACTGGGATCAGATGCCATCACATCCGTGCAAGTTATGGAGAAGCTATGCAAGTACGTTTACGCCCACGACAACACTGATCGGCTGAGAACTCGCGCGATTCTTTCGCACATTTATCACCACGCTCTCCACGACAACTGGTTCCAAGCGCGCGACTTGATCCTGATGTCGCATCTCCAGGAGACCATTCAGCATTCCGATCCAGCCACGCAGGTTTGAACTTATACCAATTTTTATCTTGATTTTATTAAAATGTAAATATAAAAATAACTTTAATTTACTTTCAATTCTAAATTTATCGGAAATAATTTTACTTTTTTTTTTTTATATAGATTTTGTACAATCGTACGATAGCCCATCTGGGATTGTGTGCATTCCGTCATGCGAATATCAAAGACGCCCACAATTGCTTGGTCGATTTGATGGTGACGGGCAAGGTGAAGGAACTTCTGGCGCAGGGTCTGCTGCCGCAACGGCAACACGAGCGCAGCAAGGAGCAGGAGAAGATCGAGAAGCAGCGGCAAATGCCTTTCCACATGCACATTAATCTCGAACTTTTGGAATGCGTATACCTCGTTTCGGCGATGCTCATCGAAATTCCGTATATGGCTGGTATATTTTCTTATTTTCCGTTTGATATTTTTTTATATTATTTATATATATATATTTTTTTACGGAGTTACTACACGCAGTTTATTACACGCGACAAATTAATCGATTCCAGCGCACGAGTTCGACGCGAGACGAAGAATGATCTCGAAGACGTTCTACCAACAACTGCGATCCAGCGAACGTCAGTCGTTGGTCGGGCCTCCGGAATCTATGCGGGAGCACGTTGTTGCTGCCGCGAAGGCGATGCGTAACGGAAATTGGTCAGCTTGCAACAATTATATTATAAATGAAAAGATGAACGCAAAGGTATTAAGAGCGATATTTTGGCATTGGCAATTTTTTTTCTTTCAAATCGAGAATACCGTGATATACTGATTGCTTTTGTCAAAAACAGGTGTGGGATCTGTTCCATCAAGCGGACAAAGTGCGAGCCATGCTGACACGACTAATCAAGGAGGAGGCATTGAGGACTTATCTGTTCACGTACTCGCATGTGTACGATTCGATCTCGATGCCAAAGCTCGCCGACATGTTCCAGCTGAAGCGGCCCATAGTCCACTCGATTATCAGTAAAATGATAATTAACGAGGAACTTATGGTATGCAAAGATATCTTTATGTCGTACATCGTCTTATTGATATTGATAAAATAAGTGTATTTTTTTCTTTTCGTAAATCTAGGCATCTTTGGACGACCCAACTGGAACTGTAGTTATGCACCGAAGCGAACCGAGCCGCCTTCAATCATTAGCTCTGCAATTGACGGACAAAGTCAACAATTTTGTAGATTCGAACGAGCGTATCTTCGAAATGAAGCAAGGTATAGTATACAGACGAATGAAGTATATTCGTTGATCTTTATTTTGATGTATCATCGAGATCATTGATTAGAATGCTATCAAAATTGTTTTATTTTGAAAATTAAGTAGATTAATTTTTTATCAAAAATAATGAAATTATTCATTTCTATATCAATATCTATTTGAATACATTTTTACTTTTATTTTCTATATCATGTATATTGTATATTCTTCTTTTACATCGGTTTTTAACAAGCCTGAACACAGACTTGACTTATTCCAATTCTGACTTTATAGCTAAATTCGTATATATATTAAAAATGGAAAGAATACAAATAACGCTATGACCACAGAAAAAAGGAGAGAAAGTGAAAGAGAAAATTAAGATATTTAATCATATTCGTGAATAACTCTTTGAATGTTTTATTTTTTATTATTGTATTTTATGTTTTTAGCTTTTTTGTCAATCAAAATACTTTTAGAAATATTTAATCAAGAAAGTTGAATACAATTTTTTTTACAAAAATATACACTTTATTAATGTACATTTCATACATATCTTATACATTTATTAAATAATGCAGGTAACTTCTTCTCGAGAGGAAACCAAGGCAATTTCCGAGATCGTCAAAATTACAATCGTCAAGGACAGGATTGGGGCCGACAGAGGCGCGATCGCGATCGCGATCGTGATCGTAATCGGGAGGAGAATCGTAATTATTAAGTACACGGTATATATATACCAATACGGCATAACGATATAATTGTACGGAATATAATTGTTTTTTGTATATAATTTCGTCGTTATTATTAATGCTATAATGTTATAATGATTAAAGTTTGACGATATCTCTAATAATGCTGTGCGAAAAACGAAACTACCCAGTTCACGTTTCGCACCGAATTATTAGAGATATTATTAAACTTTAATCATTATAAAATTATAGCTTTAATAATAGCGATGACATTATTCTCAGTTTTACTTTTCGCACCGAATTATTAGAGATATCGTCAAACTTCAATCATTGTGACGTTTAAATTGAATAACACCGATGACATTATATAAAAAAAAAACAAATACTGATACATTGCAAAATTATTTACATTTTTGCTCCGCAATATTGTCGACGATTAGGTATTATATATAATTTATATAAAATGAGTATGTATAATCTTTTGTGTATTTATTGCACGAAAAAAAAAACATTTTTACATTCCTGAGTAAGATATGAGTCTTCATATCTTTTGT
Source organism: Wasmannia auropunctata (assembly GCF_000956235.1). NCBI lineage: Eukaryota > Metazoa > Arthropoda > Insecta > Hymenoptera > Formicidae > Wasmannia > Wasmannia auropunctata. The sequence continues at coordinate 129,478 of NW_012026918.1, forward strand.
ATCCTCTGGATGAGTTTGTTACCCGTTAGAATAGTGTCGGACGTAAGAACGAGACGTATCCCTGTAGACTTCTCTACGAGCCGGCAGGCCGCTATTTCCGCGCAGGTAATGCCACCTATCACGCATATCACGACCCGTTTTGGCGACAACGCGCCTCGGTGACCACTTACGGCGCAGCTCGATAGATTCGTCAGATCCTCGAAGCTGCGAGGGTCCTTCTCTTGATTCGACACGATGTTTAATATTTGCGCCTGTAATACGTTAAACGATATCGCGTTAATATCATATAACTACGCTTGATTTATAATGTAATACGTTAAACGACATCGTAATATCGCTTGATTTTTACAGTGGAGGAATAATGAAATACGAACTATTGCGGGTGTATAAGCGTTGTTGAACACGTAGCTGGGACAGGTGCGGCCGTTCTGATCGGACCGTTTCGAAGAACCGGGCAGCATCTTCAATTTTTGCGCGTTGCCGCTCCACTCGCTGCTCCAGTTCGGCAGCTTGTGCAAAATATATTCGTTCCTGTACTTCAGCAAGCCGGCCGTGTGCAGCTTGTAGAACAGCGGGATATGCTGATAACCGTGGCTGTGGAGATGCAGCTTTTGGATGTTCTGAAGCTCGCTCTGCGTGACACCGTCGGTGGTGATGGACAGCAGGCACAGGAGCCGCAAACATCGCAACGCGTGCTCGTCTGCAAGAAAATTATTTCACCCTTTAATCGTGATTAGGTCATTAATTTTAATCCCAATTAATTTCTGATATCGCGATTATTAAATATAGCTCTGATTCCATTAATTCTAGGAGACGCACCTATATGTCTCTCAATGTAGCCCAAGCATTCCTTTCGGTCCCTGCAGTCGATCATCAGCTTCTCGATCGTCTGCAGGACTTGGAACTCGGAGCCCAACGTGTCCGCGATGGTCTGGCACGCGGATATGTGAAACGCCAGCTGCCGGGTCATGTCGCTGGTCTTTTGCAATCTCGTCGACACGTATCTCTCCATCTCGGACAGCTGCATCGTCTGTACCGCCTCCTGCTCGGCTGATGTTAAGCCAGCAAATTAAAATAACGACAAAGCGAGAAGCGCGGTATTATAATTATATAGTGACAGATACATTTAAGCGACTTGGCCTTCCCGTGTAAAATCGGGAAAACGTCACTGCAGGGCGTGTCTCTCACTTCCCCGTAGATCTGATCCCTATTCGGATCCAGTCTGGTTTGCGATTTCTCCAACGTCGCCGTGCCGACGTTCACCTCCACGACTTCGTTCAACAAGCCCGCGTACGTGACGGGCGTCAGGAGGGTCGCGGCCAGATCGAAGCTCCTGTCCATCACGATCAGGGCGCCGATCTCGTTCTCCAGGCTGGACGAGCCCAGACTCTGCTCCATGGTCTCCATCAGCTTGCTCAGTTGCTGGCTGTGCTTGCCGAGGTAGAGCGAGAGCCTCGGCGAGCCGAGTATCAGCTGCAACGACCACATGTTGCGCGCCAGCGCTCGCAGAGGACTGGTGTCCTTGTGGTAGTACAGGTCGACGAACATTGGATTTTCCAGGGACAAAACGTTCCCGTCTAATCTCACGAACTCCGCCGATAACGTCCGCAACGTAATCAGCTCGGACAAGCCTGGAACAGAAACGATTCGGCGCGTTATTAAAGATAAACGGAACAGATAATGGTCGTCGGTAATTTGGCGGTAATTTGCTGACCTTCCTCCTCGACTAGATTGTATAACACAGGCGGAACGAACGGCATGACCAGCAGGTGATGGCACACTTCGACGTGAGGTCCGCTAATGAGGGATATCTCGGACTGTATCTGATCTAGGACCCTCTTGCAGGCGATCAAGCTGTTAGACACTAAGAATATACGTTGACTGTTCGACGGCTTCAGCCCCTCCTCCATCTTATAAATCTTGTCCACTCCGTATCGCCTTGAATAATATGATACAATTATTACGAATTTCGTAATCAATAAGAGTAATACATAAGGTATATGTTAAAACATGAGATCATTTACTTCAATACGGTCACTCCTATGAAACTATCCAGTATTTTCATCAGTTTCTGTTCTATTATCAGATCCTTCGATCCTGGAATGGTATCCAGTATTTTTACAAGCTTCTGCTGACTGATTTGCTGCAGCGCGGACAGCTTATCATCCAGGGTGATATCCATTTTGTTTTATCCACAGTAAACCATAATATATTATATATATGTAGCACAGTGCTCGAAGAGAAGTACTCTCTGAAGCTGATTATCCTCACAGATGTTTTTCATATCTAAAAATAAGAATTATTTTACATATAAATATGTGCACGTGTGTGTGCACATTCTGCTAAATATATTAATATATAGGATAAATTATGTATAAGAAAATTGCTTTCATTCTTTTCTCTCCGCAAGAAACAGACTTATTTATGATGCAAACTAAGAATTTGGTAAAATTTAATTAAACATTTATTTATTTATTTATTTGCACACTTAAGTAATGCGCAAACTAGGAATGTCATTTATAAATTGTGTATTTACTATTTGCATAACAAGGCTCGTGTTGCACAGGTTGCACTTAGGCACCCCAGGCCTTTGTTTACATTTGACAGAAGAAAGTTAAGAAAGATGTGAAAGCAGTATGTATAATGAATGGTACTCCAATGAAAATGTTTTGTTCCAATTTGCGATCAATCAGTTGCCGAATTCCTCTTCAATTAAGAATTAAATTGAGAACTAGAATTATATATATATTTCTTTTTATAAATTAGTCGAATAACGTTTCGTCTACAGTATATATCCATATACGATCGTAGAAAGTGGGCAACAGGTTTCGTGATAAGAAAATTGAGGATCGGTTGAAACACGCAATTATAAATAAAATTGCACACAGTCGCGTTCGCGTTATCGGCAAATTTGCGGGGCAAACGCGACGTTTAGCGCGATAAGCTAGGTAAGAATTGCGCGGAGAGCGGAGCACATAAGGTGTACGCGCGGACATACGCGAAGGATGCTCGCACAGAACATATACTAAGAGAAGCGCAAGCTCCGTGTTAAACGAAGGAAACAAATATCGATCGCCGCGCTCCAAGTGGTTTGGCATAGTATTAGATAGCAAATATGCCGTATGGAAAATGCTCCAGTGACTAGACATGAATCTATATGTTTCAGGGCACTTACACAAAAAACATATTAATTTCAAATGCTTCTTTTAATATTATAATAAAAGAAGCATTTAAAATTAATAAGTTTTTATGTAAGTGTCCTGAAACATATAGATCCAAGCATTTACCTTATATATATATATATAATTTAAATGTTTGAAAAAATATATACTCAATTATTTATATATTCAAATTTTTACACAAATATTCAAAAAACTAACTGTAACTTTTACAAGTCTTAAAAATAGAAATTAAATTGTTTTGGTTTACAGCAGTCAAATGTATGCAGCAAGAAATATTTTAAGTTATAAATTATTGATACACAAGAAATAAGTACAAGTTCTACAGAATATAATCAAAGAAAACTAAATACTTATAAAAAAAACCAAACAGGATTATCATGTGTAAAGGCTTAGATCGGAAGAGCACACGTCTGAACTC
>NW_012026918.1:133097-172001 GCF_000956235.1 Wasmannia auropunctata
TGTAGAACATCAAAATCAAATGTAGAAGAATAAGTTAATAAAAGTAGATAACAAATATGTGATAATATTATTTATTACAAAACATATATTGTATATGGGCTTGACCATAAATATAATTTATACATAATATTTTTGCGTAAGTGGTACGTTGACAAGACATAACAATACTTATATAAGTACAATAAAACAAAACATAAAATTTTGTTCTATAAAATAACATAAAATAGAACGAAAAAGTATATATATGCTATTTTTCTTTTCTTTAATATTACGCAACGATCGTTAAATACAGTATTATAAATAATTAAAATTTTAAATTAATTGATTCTAACCCCAAAAATAACAAAGTAATGTATGTACGTATTATAGTTGCAAATGTATATCTGTAGTTCACAATTACAATTGCCGGACACCGGGTCTGCCGAACACGACACATCACACGAAAATGGATCACGAAAGACAGAGCGAAAAGTTCTTTCGTGAAGTTAAAAAAAATCGTTGAAAAGGTCAACTCGGGATAAACACGTGTTTTTATTCGGCTTCGATAATATCCGGCATGCCGGTATGACGTGCTCACGTGATGCGCACGCATATATTTATCCCTGTTTTCGTTTGGCATAGGCGGCCATATTTGATTCCACCTTTTGTATATGAGTTTCACTCCCGTGGATGCTCGTAGGCGGAGACGCACCAGTACGGGAACGGTGCGAGGAGGTGCGAGCGCTGTCGCGTCAAGGCCGTCAAGTCGCGTCCGCACGCACGCACTCGGCCCACGTATGTACACGCGTGTGCGTCACCACCACTTATCGCGCGCGCGCGCGAGAGAGAGAGAGAGAGAGAGCGAGAGAGAGCGGTGAAGAGATCGGAGGGGGGCGATCCCTGCGCCCGTCGTCGCGGCGCGCGGCGACCCCTCTCATCTTCGTCCTCCTCCGCCCGAGACGAGCGCCGCCGCGGCGCGCATTGCGATACGCCAGCGTCGCCAGCCGCGCTCCACGCACGCGAGAGCGTATAGCGTACTCTCTCGACGCGCACACGAGCGAGGTTATTTAAAAATGGCGGACGCGTCGTCTTCCGACACTACCTCGGACTGCTGCAATGAGTGTTTCTCTGACATTACGTCGGAAAAGTCGGAGTACGTCGTCGTGGGACGCAAGCCGTGCCCGTCGCACCGTCGCAGCAAGCGGAACCTCCTGCAGAAGCTGCTGATACGGGAGGTAGGCCGTCCAGATTCGCGACCGCGACCCGACTGGCTGACCGTGAGTGACAGGCCTCCGAGGCACCGCGCCTCGAGCTGTCAACGAGCGATTCCTCGCCCGCGACGGGCTCCGCGGTTTTATTTCCCCCCCGCCCCTCCCCTAAACAAAATAAGAGATTGTTCGTTTGGTTTAGAGCGAGCTGCCGTTCGCGTTAAACCGCGATTAAAAAAAATACACCCAAACTACAACTTCAAGCTGACTTTTGATTTTTTTTTTCTTTTAAACGTTTTGAGGAAATTCTCGGTCCGTCGACGTCCTGAAAAACGTCCGTTTTCACGCCTGGGGAATCTCATTGGAATGGGCACGCGTCGATTTACATAGGCAGTCGCTGTACGTGCAAGATTTGTTTTGTAATAACAGCAGCACGATTTTTTTTTTGCTCGCAGATGAGAGGATGCCTGTCAGCGCACAATTACGCCTCGGAGGAGAGACTGTTCGCAACTGTGCCTAAGTGGCGACACTTCCATCTCCTGCAGATAATCCCAAAGTCGGCGCTGGAGGCAGGGTATGGAGAGAGTCGAATCATTTCGTACACAGAATCTTTTAGCCTATTTTTTTTTTCACTGCATTATAGCTGTGAATTCTCGGATACATGTGTACTCTGTTTTGTACATATGAATAAACATATATATATATATATATATACAATATATTTAAATCAATAATGCATTTAAATAAATAAATGCAGATTATTGTGTCACAAGCGCTTAATGTTTTTCTCTACTCTCTACATTTTTTGGAGTGAAAATACTGCCACTCGGCCATTCGAGTGGCAGTATTTTCATTTATTTGGAGTGAGATTCACTCCAAAAGAGTGAAAATTCACTCCAAAAAAGTGAAAGTCACTCCAGAAAATTTAGAGAGTAGATCTTTGAGAGAGATCTCTAGAAACTTTGAGATCCGGTGAGAAATGGTCGTTAATGTGAACAGCGAGTGTCTGTAGCAATGATTACCTGCTAGTGTTAAATACAGAGATATAAATGTGAAGTAATTATGTTTAGCACAAATGGCACGATTGTGAAGATTGTATCTTTGTTTTGCAAGGCATATTGTTATGGGACTGACGCAGTGTGGCCAGTTCCTGCTCACGTATACGTACACGTTGGACGTCAGCAGCAACACGTCTTTGTACAAATACCTGTTGCACTGGTGGGCCTTCACGCCCAACCGTGCGGCTCGCAAAGTCGCCGAAGTCACATTGTTTGGCAATTATACAATTTATAGGGAATTAAGCATAATTATATCCCAATGGCCGATGGAGCGGAACAAGCTTGTAATTCACGGCCTTTGGTACGTACTCTTGGATTATGTCCGCCTTCCAGAAGCTGTGTGAAATAAGATACACTAGCCAGCCATATTATTTCTCCGTTACAGTACAAATTTCTTACATTTGCAACCGACTGATAGAGCGTATTTAACTATAACGACAGTACCGTCTCTCGAGAATTGCAAAGATTGCATGAAAATTGCTGCATCGTATGAGGAAGAGGGCGAAGGTAAATAATTTGCAACTTTTGGAAAGAAAAATGTATTCTATTATCGTGTAATATATAAAATATTACATTTATCAACTGCGCGATTGTAGTAGGATTAATCAGAATTATGCATTTTGCTGTACAGAGTTGGCCGCGAATTGGGACGGCTGCGTGCGATGCAACTGTTTGCAACATGGCCTTACGGTTCACACGACTTACGAAGTCATCTCGCCGTACCCGAAGTTTCGCGCCACCGTGTGTCTCAACTATTGGAACCACGTGGTGGTCAACACGGGAAACTTCCTACATGTACTCAGGGTAGATTTAAATATACCTAAATCGAAGAATCAGAGGTCGTGCGACAAACAGGACAGCGTCATACACGATCCCGTGGTTCCGGACACGATCCCGCTGGACATGAGCGACGTCGAGGAGACGGACTACTCGACGCGGACGGAGCGGTACGAGAGCTCGGACGAGAAAGTGAGCACGCCGGAATGCGTCGATCGATCTCCCAAGTGCGAGTCCAGCTTGGAGCACGACTTTCTAGACGAGCCAATTAAGTTAGACGATAAGCTAGGACGCGATTTGCCATTAAATACCTCAAGCAGTAATCAAAGCGACTACGTCTGTGATATAAATAGTAAGTCTACCGCTGCGGGCGGCAGTTTAAACGCCAAGTCGTGCGAGTGCTCGGACACGGCTGAATGCAAGTGCCGGAGCAGCAACAACAACAGCAGCAGCGGCGGCGGCGGCGGCGGCGGCAGCCCCGTCTCGCGGTCGCCGGCCGCCGGCGTCGAGCAGACGGCCATCTCGGTGCGGGACAAGATCCTGCAGGACTTCTGCGAGGACACGTCGCAGGAGCTCAATATCGGCAGCGATCTTATCACACTGGTGAAACACCCGTCGTGCTCGCCGCGCTCGACGCCGCAGAGACTGCCCTCCGATCTCAGGGCGATGGCCACGTGGTCGTCGCCGATACTCACCCCGCCGTCGGACATCCTGCGCACACGCAATTCGGAATCTAGTCACAGAATCCAGGTTCAGCGTAATTACAGCGGTAGCAGCCAGCAGCGCCCGAGCTCGCCGCAGCCCGGCGCTTCGCAGGAGGACAACTCCGTGGCTTCCATAAACTCGCCGTTGCAGTCCGTGTCGATTAGCCCCTCGTCCTCGTGCTCGTCCCGCCTGATGTCGCCGCCGGTCGCCCGTTCCTTTCGCTACCCGAGCCCGCGCAAGCGGTCGAATCTGCACTCGCCGCCGCCCGTGGTGCCGGCGCAGTCGGCGAGAACGACGAGGGCGACGCACAAGCTCATCCTCGAGGCGGAGAAGGCGTACGAGTTCACCGACGAGGCGCAGGAGACGACCTGCGAGAAGCTCAGCTCGTTCAGGAAGCGCCGGCTCGCCGACAAGAAGTACGAGTTCTGCGACGAGACGGAGGACGCGGAGAACATAGTTCCTTTCAAGCACATACGCGACCAGTTCAGGCATCGCGGCGCCTGCTCCATACATCAGATTCCCTCCTCGCCGGCGATGTCGCCGGTGCTGCCGAACGGCCGTAGGCACTGGGTCGATTCGGATCAGAGCGAACCGGACGAATTGAATCTTGCTCAAGATATTAGTATAGCCAGCGACTTGTCGAACGCCGAATCAGGTATGATCCCTACGATTTTATTATCGAGACGGAAGGATTCGTTATAAAATGACACAAACTTCGAACGCTTCTTTCTTTTCAGCTGAGAAAAGTGTCCTACGTCCGTTGAATCAGAATCAGTTGTCCAACGGGAGCGTGCACAGAGACCGCGTCGGCAAGTGCTGCCCGAATTTCTCGCCGTTGGTTCCTAGAAATAACTTGCAGTACCCTCTGATAAAGTGCACCGCGCGTTTCAAACGGAGCTACATAGAGCTCGACGATGAAATGATATCGGTGATCACAGACGTCGAAGGTATGTATTTATGTTTATGATTTTGCAGATTAGTGCTTCTCATGTACTACGTACACTCTTAATTGAGTTCAATAACATATGTAGTTATTAAAACTGACCGATCGTAGCTGTTCCTCCGAAGAATAAAATGACCGTGATTGGGCCAGTTTCACGCGTAAACGTAGTCGTAATTTAATTGCAACTAGTTGTTACATTGAGACGATGTTTGCAGATGAAGAGACCGGGGGATACGTAAGTTACCAATGCGTCCTTCCGATGCTCGTGCACGGCTCCGGATACGTTCAAATGCAGATGATCAGCAACAGTAAAGCGGAAAAACTGGTATTTGCTGTTTCAAATTAAATTAAAAAATGTTTCTTTCAATACGGTGATTTTCCGCGAGGCAAATCACCTTGGATAATCGATAAAAAAAAAAAATAATCGTGAACGAGACGTGAACGTATTTCTGACGTAACGAAAAATACCTTTCAGATAGTGCCATGCGTTTCTATAACACAGTTGAGTTTCGATATCGAGACTTTTTCTCACCACATAGCAGACTGGATCTGCTCGAGGTTCAAGAAAAAGTATTGGCACTGCAGCGATTACGATATCGAAATAATCGACGTGTGCGCGCTTAGCGGCGACATAATATGTTTGCACATAATGAAGATCCAAGCAAGTGAGTTATGTAGCCAAACGCAATGGTAAGCACACATGCCATCCTACGAATTAACATTCTATAGTCGCGTTTAGTTCCTTTGCACGTTAATTGCACGATAACTTTGCCAACGAGAACCGTCGCGCGTTACATACGTAATAATTTGAAAGTATCGCTTAAACGAAACGTGTCTCGAAATTAAATAAATTTAACGCGATGCACGCAGTGCGCAGGAGAGGAAGCAGTACGAGGTCGGGTGCAAGTTCACGTGGAACATCGACACGAGCCAGTACAGGATAACGGACGTGCTGCCTATGGAGGAGGTAAAGCCCGAGTCGTGGAAGCCGACCATCACGAACATACCGAATTTTCGTAGCCAGCTATGGAATCCGACCCGCCGTTTGGCTACGCAGCTGCGGGAAAAGATTCAACAGCCGTACGCGCACACGGTGCGCTTCCTTCACAACGAGATGAGCCTGGCAGGTCAGTGTCTCGTCCTAGACAAGCATATTGAAGTTTTTATATAAGAACAAATCGCGTAATGTCGAGCCCATTGCAGGCGAGTCTCTAACCAAGCTCACCGATCTGGACAATCTGGTGCAGTTCTACATAACGCCGATGGAGTGTTACGTAGAACGTACGAATGACGCCTTAATGGAGTGAGGAGAGATTTGCAGGGAGCCATCGCACTCTTCAAGTTGCAAACAGTAATTTATTTATCGACATAAACAAACTCCGCCATTTTTGCCAAATACGCTGAGCCGCGGCGTATAACGTACATTACAGAAATGTACTCCGCACTGTTAACAATGGTTGTGTTAGCAGCGAAGAGTATCTTCCCCTTTTCTCGAGCGTAAATAACGGATGAAACGCAGAGGAATGTGTAAGCCATATAGGACTCGCGCGCTACGTCTTTTTTTTTTTTTATTATTGTTATTAATTTGTATTCTCCATGAACGCTAAGCGGAATTGATTCAGTGCGATGGGACTTGTTCATAAACTTAGAGGTATAGATTTAAAGGTACTAATTAACGATACAACGAAGCTCTCGCAAGCGTTTTGCTCCGATTTGTAAAATTTACCAGTGTGCTGTATACTATACATTGACGCTATCTACGCTATCATGGTAACTACTGTACTTTGGTAACTAGTAGATATAGGTGACTAAACTGATTGTCAATAAATATATTGTAATGTGAAAAACGAAGTAAGAAAGAGAGAGAGAGAGAGAGAGAAAAGAGAATTGGCGATAACTGCCTCGATATACTTTGGTCCCCCAAAATTAATTGATCTAAACTTGTGAAGAATATCGGAAAATTTTTGCTTGTACATGATTATAACATGTCCTGCATGTGTGTAGGACCAAATGCGTTATACTTAATTTTTCACGTTATCACAAGATTATTGTATCATAAGAGCGAATTTCCCGCAGTTTTAAAGTTTTTGATATTATAGCGTATTATATGAATGATGTGCATTAAATGCAACTTGCGTCGTTAAACGCGTCCGTCACAATTCGTAAGTATAATAATTTTTTTTTTTTACCGAGAAACGACGATTGAATTTCAAAAGCAATTATATCGAAGCTGATGATAGATCGTTTTTTTTTTTAGATTGTAATAAACTTTGTGTCATTATTTAATATAGAGATTCTTTTTAACTGCGTATTTATCTCCGTATATATTATATATATATATATATAACGAACACTTATTCTATGTCCTTTCGAGTGGCGAAGAGACTAGCGGATTCAAACGGGTATCTTAACGGGCGGCCCCACGCTAACGTCAGATCCGATTCCGTCCAGCTTGAGGCCGGTGAGAATCTCCTCCCACGCGTTCATGCACTGCTGATAGTGTCTGATATGTCGGTCCGCCATCGCGATCAGCATGCTCTTCAGATCCTGCTGCTTCTCCACGTTCCACCTCTGAAAGTCGCTTCGCAGATTCTCGTTCGCGCACTCCACGCGATCCTGCAGTATCTCCGACTGTTTGGCCAATCGCGGAATCGTCTGGCCGAGTCTCTCCAGTTTTTCGTCGCGAGATTCCGCTTTCCATAGAGATCCGCCCCAGCCTTGCGCGGGAATCGTGTAGCTCGTATTACCTACCAACTGTATGAATGCAATTAAGTGTAATTACAAATCTGTCCCATTTGTTTTTTAACAATACAAAAATGTAAATTATACGATGATTAATTTCCTTACATTAAAAAGTTAAGCTTTAGTATTTATTACGAAAAGAATTATAAGCTGATTGATATATATTTGGAGGCACAATATGTTCATTAATTAATTAAACTCTAAAGAGATTTAAAAAAAGAGAGAGAAAGATATAAGCGAGGTTTGTACCTGGTCCTTTTCTAATCTCCTCTTCGCCAACAGGTCGACCGTTATCTCGTATTCAATCTGCATCGAGTCGCGCCGGGACAATGCGTTCTTGACCGCTTCAATGTACGAAACGTACTCGCGCTCGTCGTTAGGAACGTCTTCAAGAAGTTTCTGATGGGCCATCGCGTTCGCTTCTACCGCTTTAGCGATCGCCAATAAAATGGGCGTGAGCTCCGGTTCCGAGGTCGCCCACAGTGTGAATATGGGATGCAGCTGATGAAGCTCCAGCAGATAATCTGTTGCGTTACAGTGTACAACGTGAGAAACAGCTGACAGCTATTTTACCTACATGTATCTGTGAGCGTGCTCCCTGTACGCACCTTGTCTCTCCTTATGTATACGATGATTGATCTTATCTATGGCCGACAACTTTTCACCCAGCGCTGTGCAATAGTCGCGAATCTGTTCGAACTCCAAGTGACGTTGTTTCATCGTGTAAGTACTCGCTATGTTTTGCAAGGAGTCGGTCACTTTCCCGAGCACATTCCCGCGATTTTTGCGATGAACGAGAAATTCCTGTAATTAATTTAGGATTGATTTAATAACCGTAATCGATTAAAAATTGACACAATATTGCTGCAGCAACTCACCGAGGGTTTTGTCGTGAGAAAGATATGGAGATTCTTGTCGCAACTGAGAATAGGATGGTTCACCACTCTGTTCAGGAATATATGCAGAAGCTTCATACGCGCTATGATAAATTCCTTGGAGTAACGATCCAGTTGAGCGAGCAACGTATGCTTGCCTGGCATCGGCTGCAACAAGACCCAGGATTTGTAAATCTTTTGGCCTCTCCACATATCATTTTCTCACTAATCGTGTATCTCATTTAGTTATAATTCACATACCATATATATTTACAAAAAAATAACAATGAAAACTCACTGGTATGATGTGTGTCGGATAGGTATCCACTAATTTCTGGCGCAGCCAAATGAAGTCATTGTATCGCCTGCGAACCACATACTCCGCTTCCTCAAACTCCGGCCGTGTAGTCTGGGGAATTATTTAGTACGATTACAACGTATGTCGATTTCGAGAATCGAAATGACTTTGCCAACGAAGCCGTACGTACTCTGGTCGTTATGCGGAATGTGATGTACGTCTCCAGAGTCTCCAGATGCTTCTGCGGATTGTCCACTTTCACTTGCAGATCTCGCGAGTCCGTCTGGAAGTCCGATATCTCCTGATCCGGCAGAGTGGAGAAGCTATCGATGGAGGGAGACGCGACCTGTAGGAATTACAGCGGTTTCTTGACATTTATCGATTGACAAGCCAATCGTATGGAACTCAGTCAGCGTCAGGCTCGCGGGTCAGAGTCCATCGCGTATTGTATGTTTATTATCAATTAATTTACATTATTAGCATTTTTATTAATGTAATTAATTAGCATTTATTATCAATGTAATTTACTGCAATTTGTCGGTCAACTTATTGACTGACTTTCAGGGCAACGGACGCGGTCAGTGGGGCAAAACGGGGGAGCTGTCAAACTGGGTCTCCCAGGTTATGTTACGCTCGCGTACCACGGATCCCTCGATGGAGGTGCTGCAGTTGGACAGGTAGTCGACGTCGCGGCTCTCCTGCTTCACGATCCCGCCCACCGCCATCGAGCTCACCTCCAGGATCGCCGAGTCCTCGGCGCCCCTCTCGCCCGCCGCGTTCTCCACCTCCGACGTTTCCGACGAGGTCATCATTTTTCCCGACGGTCGGACAACGCGCGCCGATAACGCCAGCCGTCTCCTTCGCGAGGCAACAGTGCTGTCACTGCTGACAACCTCGCGCAAGACGCCCTGCGCGCGATGAGCGACGAATTAATCGCAAGTTTTTTTGTCATATAAATCCCAATTTTATTTCCAATTCGAATGCATCGCCGGTGCTATCATTTAATTCATTTGTGTTGCATTTTACTAATGCGAATTTTTTTTTTTTGCTATAACGTTAAATCGTCAACGAATCCCGACGAACCCTCGATTTGTCCAATTTTTTCGAAGCGCGCATGAAAATTTCGTATCAAGTAATCTTTGTTTAATTTTGAAGTCGATAAAAATTTCAGACCAATAATTCTTCCGCCTGAATAAGAAAGAATTTTCGACGAGAACTGAATCACTTTCGCGTGTGTTCGTAGATGCGACAAACGGAACTGGACAAAATCGCGCGTACTCGTTTTCACATTTCCGGATGATCTCGATTCGAGTCCGCCGCGCCCGGGGCCCGCGAGTTCCTGGCTCCGCCGCTGGCGGAGCGAGACGGCGCGCGCGCACGCGACACGCGCATCGATCATCGATTCAAAACGCTGCGGCCAGGCCTCGCGTCGGGCGCAGTCAGTGAAGAGACCGATCGACCCACATCCCCCGCGTACTGCGATCGAGATGTGCGACACATGCACGGCAATTCGGTACACGACAGGCTCCTCGGGGCTGAACGAGTCGCCCCTCGAAACGAGCGACGTTCTCGAATTCCCGACGATTCGTCCTCTCCCGTTCTCCGCGTCGTCCCTTTTTTCGGACGAAATGGCGGCGGACGACGTCGCTGCACGCGAAAATCGATGGCGATCCGCGATTGTCATCGCGACGACGTGCGTGGATCGTCCCGTCCTCCGCGAATCGCGATCGACTTTTCTCCCTTTCTTTTTTTCCTCCTTCGAAGTCTTCTCGCGTCTTCACGGAGGTTACGTCTCGCTGACCGGGGATATTGTAATCCTTTTAATCCGCAGGATTCGCGCGGATGGAGAGGAATTCCAACTTCGTGGCCCCGCCGTGGTCCTACCGCTGCGAGATTCTCGAGTGCGCGTCGACGGCGAACGAGTACCGATCGGACATGCCTTGCTACCTCCTTAGGAACCGATCGTTGTTGTGTAAGCGACTTACTCCTTCTTTTTTTTCAATATTGACGGACTTCGCCGTGTGTCCGTGCTCCGCGTTTCACCTCGTCGCGACGAGCAGCTGGCGACGATGCGATGACAGCGATCATTTCCGTTGAAGTCGTTATAATCGTTTCCGCGAACCTCCGCTCTCCCGATCCTTAAATCCTTTATTAATTAATTAGTTCTTGTCTCATTGATTTATTTAGACTAATATAATGAATCTTATTGTCCGTTCTATTTCGAGCAAGAACTGTGCCTATAATTGCACACATCTATAACAAAAATTAATTTTATAATATGCAATAATTAAGTGATTCGATCGTTTGATTATAGTTTTTATATTTCAATTTCTCTCTCTCTCTCTCTCTCTCTCTCTCTCTCTCTCTCTTTGAATCATGAATGACTGTCATTCAAAATACGAGGACATGAGATGATCAAACTCTGATTAACTTATTAATGATTCAATAGGCAAAATTATTTAATAATTGTTATTTTTGACTTCTTTTTTTTATAATAATCATGTATTAAATAATTGATAAATTTGCAATTTTATTCATCTTAACAAAATAGCATAGATATAATTGCTTTATAAATTAATTCCCGAATTAAAATAATTCAGAGTTTACCGCATGAGTTCAACCGGATAGAGAAGGACGTCTGTAGTTACCGTCATTGGCGTACCGTTTGCAGGCGCGCGGCACAGATGGCGCCGAAAAGCCGCATTATGACACGCGCCATCGACGTAATCGACAGCGACCGAAAAAGGATTCGTGCATTATCGGCCGGCCGATCGCGTGCCAATCCCTCCCCCCTCGGATTGCGGTTGTGGGACGGAAAGTCGGAAACTGACTGCGGAACGCTCGTCCCGTTGCGTCCCGTCGCGTTTTTTTTCACTTCGATATTGCGGCGTTTAATTTCAAAGTCGGGAGTACCGCTTTCCGATAATTCGCGTTTCGAGGAGACGCGAGTTTTTTCAAATTTATATTTTCTCGACCTCTCCAATTCCTCAAAGATCTGGGAAGTAAAAAAAAAACATATAGCATTGAAAGATGGAGATGGAAAAATTCTTTCTTTCTGCAGAATAACATTTTTAAGGTATTCACAGTCCGCGATATATCTCGTATTTAAAAGTCATCGTTAAATTGCAGTCGTCGTGAATCCAGCCGAGTAATCATAATTTGAATTCTCGGTAAAGATCGTATATATAGTAACGCGGCAGCGAAAATCGCATTTTCGCCAATCGAAGGAGTGAGAATAAAGGTCGCGCGTTGTTGATCGAAAATTGAGGTTCCCTCTTCCACGGCGTTTCTCGCGAGGAAGACCATTCGGCGCAGCTGGGCGCTGAGGAGGAAAGCGGGAAAGAGCCGCGCGCGCGAATTGGGGGGCCCGGCAGTGCCGCGCGCGGCCCTGCGCGTGACGCGGTCAGTGATGCCGTAGCCAAGGCGACCGTAGCAGCAGACAAGCAACACCACTCCGGCCAGCCGTCCACAACAAAGTACAGGGGGTTCGTCGGAGTGTGTCGCCCCGCTCTTTTTGCGCTCCGTGCCGGCGCCGTGCGTGTGCGTGCGTGCGAGCGAGCGAGCGAGCGAGCGTCGTACGAGCCGATCACCGCGGCGCGCGGTTTCCTGGGTGACGAGCTCGCTGTCGCCTTCGAGGGGAGCAACGAGGGCGAGAGAGAGAGAAAGAGCGCGCGCGCGCGCGCGTCAAGGAGAAAGAGAGAGAGAAAGGGAGATTAGAGAGCGCGCCCGCTCGACGACGACGACAACGACAACGACGACGGCGGAGAAACACGTCGTTCGGTCGCGCGAGTGCGCCCGGGCGCCGCTGCGTTCGAGCACACGCCATTCATGAAGACAGGTGAGTGCGAATGAGAGAGTGTGAGAGAGAGAGAGAGAGAGAGAGAGAGAGACGTACGGATGTCGGATAGTCTCATCCGTCGTCGTTCCTGCTCGCGGAACCTCGCGTCGACGTCGTGGCCGACGGAGACGCCGCCGTCGTCGCGGGTCGTCCCGCCCCCCCCCTCCTCCCTGATGGTTTCACCCGTAGCCGGTCGCACGGCACGCTCGCGAGGAATCTGAAGACACGGTGAGAGTGTCTGCCTGTCACAAGCTAGAATGTTTAGCGTGAAATATCGCTTGTCGGAGTGACGCCGATCGTCCGGAGGCACGTTGAATCCGTTTCGTGACGGAAGCTACACGCGGGAAGTGTTCCTCCCCTCGGGTAGAGCGGAACGGTTTGTCGGAATCGATTCTACCCGGTTAATTCGGGCGAAAACCAGGAGCTGTAGGCCAGAGAGCGAAGGCCTGCATCCTTTGAGGGGATTCTTTCTAGGTAGTTTTACGATTTCGATTCTTTGCACGATATTGATCTGTTAAGGGATCCAATCTGAATGTGTTATATCGAAGCAGGGTGATACCTTTGTGATGCTCTCTGGGAGAGAGAGAGAGAGAGGTCTGCCTCATAGATTCCCCCGATTTGTAACGCTTAGGTGAGCCTATTATACTTACTATACTTCCTATGGGGCATCTGATATGAAGAAGCGTACGAAGATTTCCAATTAAAATGGGTTTATCAATTACATGAATGCCAATCTTCCACCCCGCAGCCCTAAGCTGATGAACATATTAATCTTTCGCAGCCATCTCTGCCTGGACTCGCCTTCCAAAATTCTGCCTGTCCGAACTTGCACTTCACACCTACACGCGAATGGCGTTTAATTTTGTTGCTGATTTAGCAATTTTACCCTGCCCCCAATGTTTGTCGTTAGATTTCGCGCTATCGGTATCCCTTATCTCTGCCATTTGACTTTTCAACGCATCTGCACAAATTCTCAGCCTGCGAGTTTTATCTGACTCCAGGTGCATATCGCTTTCACAGCTGAGGACCGAGGAGTGGATATTGAGGCAGAAAAGTGGCTTCCACGTAACGAGCCTTAAGTAATGGTTTCTTCGTGTACAAAATTGCACGGGGGAGGGAAGTCGAGTGTATGTATGAGGCATGTAAATACACACTCGTGCGGACATTGGAAGGACTTAGAGACAACAGAAGTCTCTCTCCCCATCAGCCATGCATAACCGAGGCCAGGTGCACTTGTGACATTACAGTGTATAGGTAACAAACACCAGGCCGTATTGGTATCAGCCTACCAGTAGCATTTGCAGCAAATGCTATATAAGGTATCTCTCTAAATATAACGCTGTAAATATATCCAGAAGAAATAACAGATGTTATGCCTTAAAGTTTTATTTAAGAGTAGGATAGCTAGGGAGAATTCTATTATATCAATGAATGCTTTCAACATCTTACAATTAGCTTGGAGAAAAAGTATACACATTTGTGTAATATACAAAACTATCACATTGGAACAATATAATTTCCTTCATTATTTTATTTTATTTATTTTATTTTATTTTTTTTCCATAGTAACGTGAGTTTGACTTTTAGTTGCACTAGGGCGAGGATCATGTTGACGTAACATTAGTACGTTTCTCTCCCGTCAAGTTCTATATTAATTAGGCATGTGTATATATCGAAACAAGAAACATCAGATCCTATTACACAATTTCCTGAATCAATACTGGCGAACATTACGATGTTCTTAGCGAGATCATCTCATAATATACTTTTAACATTAGAAAACAAAGCCGCAGAGCAATCACATGTATCTTATATGTCTATTACACCGTTTGCAGAGAGAATGAGAGAGAGAGAGAGAGAGAGAGAGGAGAGAGAAGCGGAATGCGCGAATAGAGAGACGGGGGAAGAAGCCATGGCCACCTTTTCCCTCGCGAGGCGAAACGTATTAATACATCGGTGTGCGTCGCTTATTAGCCCTCCCCTCCGGTCCATCCTTGGCGGGAAAGAAGCGAGGGTTGCAACGCCGGACTCAGGCTAATGCTCTCTAATTGCTTTCGTGATCCCGGCCGCCTTCATTGATACGTTTTCAGCCCCCTTAAAGCGAGCCGTGTGTCCAGTCACGCGTGGGTAGCGCACCGTGGTGGTGCTGGGACACCCCTCGCGCGCGCCCCCTTTCCACCCTTCCTCCCTGCCAACCCTCTCTCCTCTCCCCGCCCATCCATCCCCGGGCCCCCGATTTCTTCCCCTTGATACATTGTGTTTGGTACCTGCCGCCCCAACAGGTACACGGCGCCAATACACCATGATACACGCGCGTAATAATGGCAGTGACGTGTACCGTTCGTATCGCGAGCCCGCCGCCGGGGCTTCCCTTTGATCTGCGGATTATTGAATGCGCCACACCTGCGAGGAGAGAGTACGTTATATTGCGATCTCTATATAAGCTTTGCGTTATATAGGTTAGGACGGCGGCCGGGACGCGGGTGGGAATTGTATCCTCGTATGTTCGTGACGTTTTCCCGCGGCGTGCCGGCGCTTTTAACGTAGCCGGCTCGCAGCAGCCGCCCCGAAAACGGTTTCTAGGATCGGCCTTTCGTCCCCCGTGCGGAAGCCTTATTTTAGAAAATTAATAGCGCGATACGGTTCTCTCTCTCTCTCTCTCTCTCTCTCTTTCCCTTTTCCTCCTCTTGAAGACAGTTTATCGACTAGCGCTTCGATATGAATATAATCTGTCGACAATTTTGTAGCTGTTGTACAGAAAGTATTATCTTGAGTTTCTATTTAAATCTTCCAAGGAAAATATTTAAATGAGTTTAATATATTTAATATTATAATTAATATTATGTGAAAATTATCACCATTATATAATTCACTTTCAGGCAATCTTGAAGTTTTTACTCTAGATTTTATATAATATATGAGAGTAAAACTTTTTAAATTTATATTAAAAGAATTTAAGTGGTATTAGAAGTGATACTTTAATTAATCCAAAATATTCACAAGATTATATTTGATGAGTAAGTGGTATTTCAAAAGTGACACTTTATTGTAAAACATTTACAAGATAATATATTTGATGAATTTTCTATATCTTGTTTCATAATTATCAAATAATATTCTTGTTTCGTTGAGCTGATATTGAAATTGGGGGTTGCGGAGGCACGCTGTTCTTAAAGATCTCTCCACTGGGTCTGGTTGGAAGATGTTATTGATATTTAGTGTGACGGTGTATGTGTGTGTCTCTGTTATAGATTCGTCTCTCCAGCAGCGGAGAGGTAGTAGCGGTGGTGGCGACGACTCAGTGGGTGCAGAGAGAGGCGAAGGAGTGATTGCCATGACTACGACAGGAGCCCAGTATGCCCTCGCAGCAGCATCCACCGGGGCTAATAACAGTGGGGGTAGCTCCACGGCGGTAGGGGTGGAATCTAAGCAAAATGTGGTTGTCGTGACTACTACTTCCAGCTCCAGTGGCGGTGGCAGCGTAGCACAGACTCAGTCTGCCAGAGGCCAGCAACTCATCACCGTCGTGACGAGTCCTGATCCTTCCAGTCCAAATAATTTGCAGCCCATTCAGGTTAGCAATACGAATCCTCCATTATTTCTGCATTATGCCTTTTGTATGATTTATGAGAATAATCTCATTCTTATTATTCTCAAGAGTTATGAAGACAGTGATCTGAGTAATCTCAATACTTTGTAAAATACAATTCATACGTCAGATCATTTTTTCCTTCTCTCTATTGCTTTCTATTTATTTCTATTGAAGTGGAGTGGAATAAGAATACAATGTAAGGAATATATATATATATGTATATATAAAATATTCAATATTCATGTGATTCTCTGTAGATATTATAGCATCTGTTTGCAGCGCACTTTTATAGGTGCCGTACATCCAATCTGATAACATATTTGAGCCATCTGCTCCTAGCGACTGATAAGAGTGATCGCGCACAAATGTTGAAATAAAATCCAAGTCAATTCTACCCTGCACATTAAATGTTCGCGCACGTACAAGAGGCATACATAATTCTCTCTTTTTTTTTTCATCATTCGTTATGAAAACGAGCTGTGGGCCACGAGGACACGCATACTATAAATAATAATTTAGTTATTGGTTCAGGAACGCGATCCGCTTGAAATAGCTGCAGATTCGTCCAACGGCTCAACAGGTACGCCAGCGCATGTTACAGCACAGGTAGTGGTCAATACTACTCACTCGGGTCAGCACGCG
Organism: Wasmannia auropunctata; assembly: GCF_000956235.1. Classification (NCBI taxonomy): domain Eukaryota; kingdom Metazoa; phylum Arthropoda; class Insecta; order Hymenoptera; family Formicidae; genus Wasmannia; species Wasmannia auropunctata. The sequence goes on from NW_012026918.1 coordinate 149,755, forward strand.
CTGGTGGACTCCGACGCTGCCTCCACGTCAGCCGGCACCATCGTCAGTGGTTCGCCGCACTACATAACAGTCACAGGTAATAGCCGAATATGAAATCTCCTACCTCTCCTACAATAAGAATTGATCCTAACTCGATCTTACTGCAATACGCCCCAAATCTAATTGCGTACCATCGAATTTGCAAACGCTGTAGATATCCGATTGTATGCGACATACATATATAGATATCAATATCGAGTGCGAAACTTAATTGCAAATAAATTTATTTCGCGGTGAGTGCGAGTATGAGGATCAGTTTGAAAGATTATAGTGTTTGAGTAGAGATTTGCCCCTTTCCATGCTGCTGAAAAACATGCACCTCTGTACTTCTACTCTGACCACACTAGGCACCAGTGATTCACCGTCCTACGCGGCCCTCACAACGGCTGTAGGTGAGGGCAGAATATAAACAGCATGCCTTTTATTAAATGTCCCGTTTATTATCCATACATTTTAATTTCGTAAAAATTACAAAATTAGGCATTGCATTCTTCTATACCTTATATTTAATATCATTCAGTTTATTTCGTCTACATCTCTCGTCACTACGCACTGTTGTCGACAAACGTGTAAATACAATTATAATTTACAGTTTTTAATCACTTACGAAACTATTTTTATTCCAAGTGCAGTGCCAAAGATACTTACGATACCTTTCGGTTATTAAGAGAATTTCTCAAAATGACAAATATACGTTAAAATAAAACTTATTGCGTTTATGCGAGTTTTTGTATGTCGGTGCAAGTGACCTATTTCAAATACGTTCAGCCACATCCTTTTTCTTTTCTTACAGTGTCCGGTGACGCAGAGGCGGTGGGGTCCGAGTCGGTCTCTCATCCAACTTACGTTCAGTATGTCGAGGGGGATGGTTCCGCGTATATACCGGCGAATGGCCAGATGTAAGTATAGCAGGCTCAAGCTTATCGGTTATTCCCTTACGGAACGCTCTGTAACAATCATCACGTAATACTCTGCGCACAGGACATATCCCGTTTATGCTGTCGGCGAGGCGGGAGCAATGTACACTCCAGCTTCGGGTCAGTACTACACCCCAGCGACGACGCCAGTAACGTATGCACAGGTAATGCTTGAAATAGTCTAGAGTGCGAGTAGTCGTCGCGATAAAATTATGGCGATATTAATGCTACATTTGTGTCGCATCACTCACAGGTCACCGGACAGGGCACGAATTCGACCACCGGACAGCTGTTATCGCAGGGCAACGGCACGTACTTGATTCAACAGAGCGTAGTAGATGGAGACCCGACCCACGCGCTCATATCCGCGGCTGCGGCGCGCGCCAGCCCGCAAACGGAGACGGCGGTAAATTGCATGTCCCCTGACTCTCTCAGGCTGCTCTTTCATCCTTCTAGACGCTGGATAAATTAGTCTCGATTACATTGAATGATTAACGTATATACATTTGCGACGATACATATTTATGCCTTATCGCTGCAGGCATGGGGATCTGTGCTCTGCATGATCATATGGGCCGTTCAAGTTTCTATCAGATCTTAGTACAATAGTTTTTAACGGAGGATACACAACAATCGTTAATATCGTCAAAGAGTTTTTTCAAGAATGTGTGCTATAAACAGAGTGTTTAGTAAATTGTAGTGCAACCAATTGAGAAGATACTTTACTCTCTCTCTCGGAAAAAAAAAACAGAAAAAGAAACAATTTATATTAATCTATTGCGTAGTCTCTTCGATACTTTGTATATAAATGAATGCTCTAATATTCGTATTGTAGTTTTCGAAGTAACTTGTATTACGGAGCCCACACAGTATAAAAATTTGCAAACAATTGCGGATGTTAGTAGTTCTCAAGGAGAAGTACATCCTTGCCCGTCTCTTAATTCGGGGGGTTAACGAGGCATCGGTATGTTGGGTTGTTTGATAGGAGGCTGTGGTTAGCGGTGGTGGCGGGGCGTACTTGATCAGCGGTAATTCCGGAGGTACCACTGTCACCGTGGAAGAGACAGCGGCAAACGTGACGCATGCCACTAGAGTCTCCCAGGCCACCGTAAGCCAAAAGAAAAAAAAAATTAATTCCCCACATTTCGTAGCTTGTCTGCCGCACTAATCAGTATCTTTTATTATTATTTTATTTTTTATTTTTTCGGCATGTCTGTTAGTTAATTAAATTGCTTTGTACTGCTCTAATGTTTTGTTGTGCATAGTATTTCTTTTGAAACCTTTTTTCGTGGAATCTCTAGGTCGCGAGAAACGCGAGAAATGGTTATGCATTGAAATTGATTGCTCTTTAAAAAAAAATTTACAATTTATTTTTGTTTGCTGCTAATATAAATTTATTTTAAAAGTAATTTTAACAAAATATCTTTTTTTTTTCGTAAAGTTAGCATAGTAATTTTTTTAATTTGAAATTTTTGGTGCAATTATTTCATCTTTCTTATTTATATATACTTTTCCAATGAAAACTGTATTCATAAAAAATTCTTCGTGCTTCGATCTAAACAGGTGCACTGGTTGTTGGAGAATTACGAAACTGCCGACGGCGTGTCTCTTCCAAGATCAACTCTCTACAATCATTACCTACGCCATTGCTCCGAAAACAAATTGGATCCTGTGAACGCGGCTAGTTTCGGCAAACTAATACGCTCTGTATTTCTGGGTTTAAGAACTAGACGTTTAGGGACTAGGTAAAGAGCTTCACAGTAATTAGGGAGACAATTAAATTCATAATAATTATAGTGTTTACCAGATTAATAACTTTCGTCGCTTTTGTTTTTATTATAGAGGAAACTCGAAGTATCATTATTACGGAATTCGTGTGAAGCCAAGCTCCCAGCTGTCTGTATTGAACGACGATGGCACGCCGAGACAACCGCAGAGCGCGAACTCTCAGGCCAAGCGATTCAAATTCGTCAATCAGAAGCAGGAGTCGTCATACGAGAATAACACGAACACGAACATCTCCGCCAATTCCTCGTCCCCGCAGTATCACCAGTATCTCGGCGAAGCGAGCGGCGCCATTCCCGATTTTCCGGAGATCTTCATCAGCCACGACTCGACTCTGCCCGAGGATTGCACTCTCGAGGACATCGACACGTTCCGCAGCATCTACAGAGAGCACTGCGAAGCGTTCTTGGACGCGGTGCTGACTTTCGAGTTCGCCACGGTGGAGAGCCTCTGGAGAGAATTCTGGCGCAGCCAGGACAATAATAACGGTGATGAGTGCGAAGAGGAGAAATATTTGTCAAAGTATGTGTTATTTACTAAAGAGATTTATATGAAAAAGAAAAATTTTATATTGAATATATTTTAAATTTTATCTATTTTTTTTTCACATAAAAAGTATTATTTTTCTAATGTTTTATTTTCTTGAAACTTGACGCCTACAATGAATATCTCTTTCTGCTTTACAGAACCAAACTATATCAGATGTGTCAATGTACGGGAGTACAAGACTTTATAAAAAAAGTGGACTATACATTCTATCAGAATCTAGTCGATGTTTTAATGCCTAATGTATTGCGACCAATACCAAGTACGTATTATAAGATTTTTGTTATACCTAGTTTCTGCCTAGATTTCCTTATATTAAATGCTCCTTTTTGTCTTGGCAAGGTTCGTTGACACAGTCCATCCGAAACTTCGCAAAGGGATTAGAATCTTGGTTACAGTCAGCAATGGCCGATTGTCCTGAAGAAATGACGCAAATTAAGGTATTTATATCTCGATTGTACAATTGATACTATTAGAAAGAATTAAAGATAACCAAAAAATATTTTCTTAAAAATTATATGTGAGCTCATGCAGTATGATTATATTGTTGGTTACAGTTAACTGCAGTGTCAGCTTTTGCTCAAACTTTAAGGCGCTATACTTCATTAAATCATCTCGCACAGGCCGCGCGAGCGGTGCTTCAAAATTCTAATCAAATTAATCAAATGTTAGCCGACTTGAATCGCGTTGACTTTCACAACGTGCAAGAACAAGTAAGTTGACATCTTGCAAGATTTCTGGTTAATCCTCTCTTTTTACTATCTAATACACGCACATACTATATCTGCGAAGACGTAATATATATATTTGCGATCACTTTTTTTAGGCATCCTGGGTATGTCAATGTGATTACGGGATGGTACAACGTCTTGAGGCGGATTTCAAAGTAACGTTACAGCAACAAAATTCACTGGAAGATTGGGCGATCTGGTTGAAAGGAGTCGTGACTCAAGCACTTAAACCACACGAGGAGAAGCCAACATTTGCTAAAGCTGCACGTCAATTCTTGCTCAAGTGGTCGTTTTATAGGTACATTCTGATTTTTTTTTATCACCTTAGCGAACAATCTTTTTCAATGAAACTTACATATTATGTCTTTCACAGCTCGATGGTTATCCGTGATCTCACTTTGAGGAGCGCTGCGAGTTTCGGTTCCTTCCATCTTATCAGATTACTTTATGACGAGTACATGTTTTATTTAATAGAGCACCAAGTCGCTATCGCAACTGGGACTACGCCAATAGCTGTAATGGGAGATGTTAGTATACTTCAATCCATTATTAATATTATTATATTGATTATTAATATTATTGATCTTTGGATTATCTTAATTTAAATCCTTGCAACTTGTCCATAACATTTTTTTTAAAGCTATTGCAATCTTCCATATCGATTTTATTCGTATCACGAGATATTAAATAATTGCTTCTATTTTTCAGAAAAGTCAAAATTGCTCTTTAGTTAGTAGCTTTGGGGCAACGTCCAATGGAGGTGAGACACAACACTTGATCCTGTTCTTATCGAAATATTGCCTCTTTATTATAATGTAATGTTTATTCGGTACAAGTCACGCAAATTGAATTTCAGATGCGTCTAATGCGAGCCAACCAAAACGTATGAAGCTAAGCTAACTGTGTGCCTACGCCCTTTAGTTTATGATTAAACCGGTAGCACACGAAAATTGCGAAGATACTAGCACGAAAGCATGCAGGCCTACTACAAGAGAAGAAGAAAACACACTAGTCTCGTAAATTATTATTTTGTATAACGTCAAATTATAATTACGACATATAAGAAGAGGATTTTTGCATAACGCCTACGAAATGTATACAATTCAAGTAAGTATGTGTGATATAAGATATAGAGAGGTATTGTACTCCGCGAAGCCTTGTCTCATATACAGGTATGGCGCAGGTTTTAAAGTATCGCTGGCACGATTTTAGTACGTTAGTAATATATCGAATCTAGTCGAAACATCTTTGGAAAAAAAAAATTAAGAGTATACGGGACCATGAATTTGTCATGCTCTCACTAGAACATGTATGGAAAGCCCACTCGATAGCGTTTTCGATGGATCTATTCTATATTCAATGATCATTTTTCGGGATTACAAATTTTTTTGTAGATATAGATAAGAACAATATATATATATTATTAATTATGTGTTATTAATTATTGTGTTATTAATACTCGTTGATGTAAATTGATATTTATCAATTTCAGATTTTATTTATTTATTTTTTATGTCTGAAAAATCCATAAAACATATAAAACATAACGACAATGTCAAGAGTGCATTAAGGCATACATATCCGTTTTTATTATAGCGATGAATGAGGACATTCAGATCATTTGACATCGCGTTTGAAGGAAACTGCATTGAGTGGGCTTGAAATGATCATCGGTTTGTGCGAAGGAAAACGCGAGAGAATAAGATTCTACCCTCGGCTTCAGGGTAGAATCCACCTACGTTTCGCTCGCGAATTCCAGTTAGCGCACAAATTACACGCAAACCAATTACAAAAATCCGCCCTACCGACGGTAATATGTCAAAAGTATTCCTAATCGGAATATTAGATTGCTGTAACGGTATATAAACTTTTAAAGTTTACACACACACATTTACACATATATCCGACATTCATATTTTTTAATGTAATTTATTGATTGAACACATCGACGCACTGTGCGGAGATTTCGTTTTGAGAGCAGTCTCTATTGCAGTCGGTTGCTATTCTCTCAGTATAATTAAACGAATAGTACAAAATTTTATTGGAACGAGAGAGAAAGAGAGAGAGAGAGAGAGAGAGAGAGAGAGAGAGGGAGACGCGAGTACCGAGATTGTTTTAATTTACTGATAGACTATACAGTGTGCGTCTTATACGTTCGATGTATATACATTAACGAAATGTAGCAGATGAAGAAAATACGTACGATTGTTGAAGTTGAAGAGGGAAACTGCAGACTATATATGGTAAGCGCGATACGAGCATCCTCAACTTCATTTCAAAAATCGGTTGTGGATGCCCTACAGTAAAAATATGTGTCGGTATATGTTTTGTATTCATAGGCACTCCAATAGCGTCTTTTGTATTGTAAAAATATTAGGATGTAAGTGTCGCTGAGAGTTTCGTATGTTGAGTTTAGTTTGCCTATGTGCATTCGTGGACAGACCGGTTGCGACACTTTTTATTTTTAGGTTTCAAAGCGCACTGATATTTTGCAAATGCGAACCACGATTGGTGTTATACTATCTCTAGACTAAAGATAGTACATCGTGGTTTGCATTTGCAAAATATTGGATACCTATAAAATATATATTATGTATATGAAATATATATTAGAAACCTATAAAAAAAAAAGTGTCGCAACCGATCTGTCCACGATTGTACATGTTATTTAACGCGATTTAATATACAGAGCGTTCCTTAAGTACATACATTGCCATGCTCAAAGGAACAATTTTTTGATTTATTAAGTAAAAAAGTTTATATCAACATGTGTTCTAAGCGGTTTAATTTCCGAAATATAGAGTATTTAAAAAATATATAAAAATATTAATATCATTATTACAGATATTCATATTAATATTATTATTACAAATTAATAATAATGTTATTACTACAAATATTAATATTATTACTGCAAATTTAAACAGATTATTACTACACGTTTAAATTTTTTTGAAAAAACCTATTTGGGAAAGCCGCTTAAAGCACATATTTATATGAACTTTTTTACTTGAAATAAACCAAAGAATTGTCCCCTTGAGTATGGCAATGTACTTAAGGATACTTTGTATATTTGCGCACTCGCGCGTGTTAACGCGACTGCGCAAATCTTTATTTATTTCAAGACGAGATGTTGAATCGATCTTACGTTTTAAACGAATATTTATAAAATGAATCGTTCTATCCGTGTATATCCGCGAGAAGTTGCTGCTTCTCAAGCATCGCAGACATTTAATCAAACAAAAGAAAAAAAAGAAGATCGATAAACGCTAATTAATTATGTTGTAGCATCGGGCAGTATTCATCATGTCCGTTTTTTCCATAATTGAGTATTTTAAATGTAACTGTTGATTTATTGTATACCTTAAGTAAATTATACATTAAATTATATATTTCGCGAGAAGCGGCTACGGGCTAGAAATCTGTTTTGATGTTTTATGTATGTCAAAAATAATTTCAAATATTTCCTTATATAACACGACGCATATATATATATATATATATATACACACGATTATGTATACGTTATGTATATATAGATGCGTACAAAAACGCGCAGTTTCAACGAAACCAAAGTGCACCATTGCATAGCATAAAAGCTCGTTTCTGTAAACTTTCACATGACAAAACGCGCCGCCGCGAGTCCTACGTTTTCGCAAGTTGCTTTCCAAAATTTCGCTTTCCATTGATTCGCGAAAAAGACATACGAGACGTGGGAAAACGCGTAGGAGAGTAACGAGGTGCCGTTTAATTGTAAATCGAGATTTTCGTCTTTCGTAACGCGAAGTTCTAATTTTGAAAGAAAAAAAAAAGATGAAAAAAGAAAAGAATACTGCGCGCAGGTTCTCTTTCGAGCGCGAGATTAATGCTCTTTTTAGGTAGCATCAAATCTTTCCACTGCAAAGTATTAAATATCTGTTTATCAATATTTCGCATCGTTATGTTTTTACACTCGAGGAAAGCTTACAGACGTATGAGGCAACACAAAAACGATAACGATGATGTCGGGAATGACTTGGTAGAATTACTGATTTAGAATGAGTATCATTTTATGCGCGATGATGAAGCGAATCGATTCCTAATTATAATTCGCATCGACCTGTTAATTACGTCGCATTTAACTTCTCAATGAGGATCGCACGATATCTAACGGACAATGCGAGGAAAAAAAAAAGAAGCAAGAGAAACTCGGTGCCTTTTATTTTATAAAGAACGAAGATTCATATAAGCATCTTTTCACACACTGGATTTTAATAGCGAGCGACAAGCGTAAAAAATCGTTTTCTGGTAACAGTATGAAGGAAGAAACGCCTGTTAATTTGTGTACCGCTCGTAAGGAAGGCGCGCTTCGCGATGTTCCGATATACGAGACCTCGATACGCGGTCGGTTGTTTATCTCGAGAGAAATGTTCACGCCGGGTACGGATTAAAAAAATGAGTCAGCAACGTCTCGTTTGCGGACTGCCCGACTGTTGTGAAAGAGAGACTCCGGCTACTTCTTTTGCAGTGTATGCACACGCGTGATCTTCGCCACTTACGTCCGTTTCCTGGCGTTCTCACGGCGTCCAAATAATTCAATTCTGTTTGTTTATTTGTTTTTTTCGTTTTTTTTTTTTTTTTTTTTTTCGTTGCATTTCATTCCTTATTTCACGTTCGAGGAATGTAGGGAGCATATCATTTCCGCTTTCTCGTCCCTGACTGAAACTTTGCGTCCACGTCCCGCGAACGTTTTCCTCTCTTCCAAAGTCACGTAAATGTTTTTTTTTTATCGCGGCCGCGACGGTCGTGATGTAAGAAGGTACTAAAAAAAATAATAAGAAAAACGAAAAACCGGTTTCACGACGTTCGCGACGCAAATCGCGGGGTGGCGTCGCCGCCGATGAAGGTACATAGAATATGTGCGTTTATAATTTAATATGCGTATAGGATTATCGCGTGCTAGTCAAAAGGAGAAAACTTGTGGTGTAGTGTGTCTAAGTGGTGAGAGATTGTGGACTACTGTGAATGTGAGAGGCAGACAGAGAGACAGAGAAAGAGTGAGAGGATCGCATCGCGCAGTACATCGAGCATCAGGATCTAGGACGTTTCCGTAACTGTAATGAGCTTATACGTGTAAAGATGTAGAGGATGAAATTTATTGTCGATACCTATGTGTACCTAGGATGTAAGGAAATACGGCTTTTTTTACGGGGAGAGCGATTCGCGACGACGTTCTCCCGCCGTTCAACGAAGGAAGGAATCCGAATGCGCGGGGGCGACCCGGCCGCTGCAAGGGGGGAAAGAGCGAGAGGAGAAGGATTCTCTCCGCTTCCGGGAGAGAGGAGAGGGAGATTCTCCGGGGCGAGAGCGCGTCTTTCAGCAGCGGCCGCGTCGCGCCCGCGCTTCCGAGTTACAAGGGGGGATCGCTCTAATCCGTAAGTTTTACAATCCCGCCGCGGTAGACGGTGGGGGGTGAAAGGTAGTCCGATAGTAATTGTACTGTACGCAAGATCAAACACACATCGTGGTTTCCTATGTTGCGAGATAAGTAAACACACGGCCTTAAATATATTTCCGACTGTACGACGGAGAAGGAAAAATAGGGGACTTGGGGGTGTGAGATTTAGATGTGGCAGGATTTAGGGGGGGTAGGGTGGAGCAGGTCCGAGAAAGAAAGAGAGAGAGAGAGAGAAGAAATTGCGATGCATTTTTCCTTGTGACGTATAGAAGATATTTTGATACCTCCAGATTTGCACAAATCAAGTGTCATTCGTTACCGCTTGAATAAGATTATTTTTACTGAACGCCGCTCAAAAAATAGGGAGGAAAAAAAAAGAGGAGAGATAACAGCGAACTTAGGGTGTAAATCGAGACGCAAGAATCTTCGAGAGTCTGTGTGAATGTGCGGATCACGAGAAATGAATAATAAATCTATGTTTAAAACTTGTAATCGCACGACCTCGAATCACGTTCCACATCGTTCCCAGCGAAATTTCAAGTACGAGTTTGCGTTATTTTTCTTTCCGTCTTTACGTCCGCACGTTTACTGTTTGCATTTGCCGCTGCGATTTACATGACGTCTGTATTTTGTATCTTTTTTTTTTTTCCAATCATTCCGTATCCCGTTGTCGCACTCTAGACTTTCGATTCTTCATTTGGCACCGAAATCTCGTCTCTCCGGACGAAAAAAAAGAGAGAAGTGCACCGATTTATCTTATCGCTTAAGCATGCAGCAATCTCAGTCATTAAAGGCCAATCTACAATGGAGGTAGTAAGATTATACGGTAGTGAAGTAAGAGATGGCATAAAGCGTAACACTGGTAGTAAGCGAAATGGTTCATTCCCATTTCCTACTGCTTACTGCTTTACTGCCATGAGCCGGTCAGAGACATGTACAAATACTGAGACAAAACGCACGCGAAAAATATAATTGCCGATACTGTTATCGCCGACGAGAATTTAATCTTTTTCTTTTCAACATGCAATATTGCAGTCGTAATATTTTATGCTATTTCAGCAAAAATAAGGTTACATGATCCAGTTCAGTTATGTTCAACATAATTTATTTCAATCAAAATTATATTTATCGACAATATAATATTTATCATTTGTCAAATGTGGCGGCAACATGTCAAACTGTGAGCTATCGAATAACTATCGAGTTATTACTTCTGCCGTTGTAGATAAGAAGGGAGTAAATAATTTACATCCGTTTATACTCTACTCCTTACTTATTACTGCTTATTTCCATTGTAGACGGACCTTAACAAATTTAACCGCGAAACATTGTATTTCTATTTCTCAACAAAAAGCATACCAATATTCTCGTTTGTTTTTTCTTGTCGATTCTTAGCAGAAAATCGGCGAGTTAACGATGCGTTATTTCTGATGCAACGCGCTACTTTATAAATAATACCTTCGGCATTATAAATGCGTAATATCGCGTTACGATTGCCATTCATTATCACCGGATTGTAGTCACACCGTTTTCATAATACGATATTACGATACTGCGTGACGTTTGTAAGTTGATCACCGTTTGAATTAATTGTCGACTTTTTGTCTTTCGCGTATTCGATCGGCAAAATGGCTTAAAGGAAAATTTTCAATTGCCTGATTTCCCTGATCCAATCTTTTTTTTCCATATGTTAGGTAATTAAAAATTAAGAATTAATAATATATTTAGTATATATTAATAATCAATAATACAGATATTTTTTTATAGATAATATAGATATCATCTGATAACCCAGATAGCACGGAGAGTTTAAAAAGAACTCAGTCATCAATTCTGAGTTCATTTTCAGATACAAAAATAATTCTTTTTCCAGCTAAAAATAAACTCAAAATTGATGACATATGAGTGAATAGAATAGAATTTATTATCTCAGCTTATTACTTTCATCGAAGGGACTTGATTTACAAAATATCCTTCTTAACTTATATAAAACGTTATATATACATTCTTAACATTTCTTATATAATCTAATCTTATTACATTTTTCTTTATTATATCCGTTAAATTTTTATATATTGTCTGTATCTTCTAATTCTTCTACCTCTCTCTTTTTCAAATCTCTCTTTTTGAGTTCTTGGTTTCTTTGTTTCCATAAATTCTTAAAAATTTCCGCTTAACTGAATATATGAATTCTCTTTGAACTCTACCTATGTGCTATCTGGAAAGTTAGTTCTTAATCGGTGATCAATTCAACCGGCAGAATTGCTTGAAGCAAAATTTCCAATTATACAATTCGCTGTCTCTAATCTACTCTTCTCCATATTTCAAAAAAATTTAATTCCATCTATGTATCTATCATATAGTATAAAATAGCACAGTATCGCTTGATATGTTAATCCCCGATTAACATCGATCGGATCAATTCAATTGGCAGAATCGCTTGAAGCAAAATTTCTAATTATACAGTTCGATGTCACTAATTCTATTTTCTTCCCCACACGTTGAATAACAAAAGATTGACAATTCTATCCAGGTTATCCAGAGAGAAACGATCGAATCGATGTCTACAGACGTATCATTTCTTCCTCTCGGCCGCAGGATAGCACGGGTATATTGCCCGATGAATTAATCGCCAATTAAATTAATCGTAGTTCGTCGTTCGTATAATTTCGTCATCGTTACTGTTCGCCTCAAGCGATTCTCCGCTTCTGTCGCGAGTCGCGACGCTGCACCGTCTACGTCGAAGAGGGATTGACTCAACGTCGCATGATATTTATCCACGATGTCATTTCCGTAAATACACGGTTTTTCGCAGCGTCATCCTTGTACTTTGCATCGTTCTCGCGACAATGTGCATCAAGTGTTTTCTTGTTTCGCAACTGAATCTATACCTGTTCTATTTTATCGCTTCTTTTTTTTTTGTCCTCTCCGACGTTTATAATTTATGTTTAGATTTGAAATGCAGAAAATTTAATACTGCGCGTGGATGCAAAGTACAAAAGTCATGTATATGTATTAATTTGTGCATTTAACTTGCAGAAAATTAGGCAAAAATTCGATTTTGTAGATACATACAAATTGTGTCTATGTGCATATACTTTACATGCATGACTTTATTAACATTCTACATCTTCAGATCGAAACGGCGAAGGAAGGGAAAAAGGTAAAGAGGAAATAATAAGGAAAGTGCGGAAGATGAAAAAGAGGGAACTTCCACTTTTGTTTTTACTGCTCCGCGTCTTTATTGCGTTCTCCTCTTCTCTGCCGTCCCCTGCAATTACAGATTCCCGGAATACGCACGCGTATCTAATTGAACTTTCAAAAAATCGACAAAAAAGCAATTAAATTCCCCCCCCCCACCCCTCACTTTTATGCGCGCTTCGCGCACGTCGTAATTTAAAATTCCGCAGAAAAATTTTGTAGAAAACTTAGGTTGATAAGAAACGTAAGGAGGGCAATCTCTTCACAAACGTAAGTGAAAAAAGGTTGAGAAAGGGGTACAGAGGGGGGGGGGGAGAGGAAGTGCATCGAGGGACAGCCATCTTATCATTGAAATACACGCGAATCCGTCATTGGATGAGGCACGTCACGCGACATTCGAAATCAGCGACACATCATGACATCGCCAGTCGGAGTCGCTGCTTCGTTACTTTCATTCACGAGGACCTTCGCGCATCAAAATCAACGTGCAGTACCTTTCGCGATTTTCTCGCTCCGCAGAAGCGAGGAAAAGAAACACGAACGAAAGGCATGGAAAATGAAACGGTGTGCACTTGCTATTAAAATGAAAAAAAAAAAAAAAAAAATCCGATGATTCGAGACGTTTTTAAAGACTTAATTAGTAATTAAATGGTAATGACTCTTCAATTAACATTAAATAGATAAAAACAGGCAGTTAAAAGTTCCACGCAGTTCATTATATATCCTTGATTTATTCCAATATCCGTTACATTTAGTTTTTATCTATTTAATGTTAAAAATTAGTACTCCGTCGATTTTTCTTTTCTTTCTAAAAAGTCCGACAATTAACGGAGTCGCAAAAAATGTAGACATATATTTCAAGGTGACGTGTTTGTCAGGCCTCTCGGAGGAGGGAGGTGGGGGGGAGGATAACGACATGCGATTTTCCACGTCGGGGAATGTGATCTACTGGATGTCCCGCGGTATACATATATCGATCGATACTTTGTGGAAGCGCGACTTAAATTGTCTTCGTCAAATTTCGAAAGCTGGGAGATCAAGAATACATTAACGAGGACCAGCTCGAGGTCGGAGACTTTTGTCCCTATTTGCGTAACCAATCGGTCGCGATAAAATGTCAAGATATTTTGACGGTGTATAAGATGAGCCGTGAAATCGCGGTCCGTTTCGGTTAGAAAATTAGGAATTCCTTTGACGGTTTTTTAATCGTTCTGTTTTACAGTTCGATCACTCATTGCCAATCATATAAATGATCGATCTTCATGTAAAAAGACTGAAGATCTTAAAAAGATGAAGAAGTTTCTTGGCGATTTCGTGCTAGATGCGCTTGAGAATGATTATATTAGTCATCGGAATACCTATCCTGTATACAGTAAGATCTCATTAAACCGTAACGTCTCTGCTGCAATAATATTACTCGCGATTTGCTTGTCAGCAAAACAATATATATTACGTTATATATTCTGTGGGAAATGGATGTGTGCATAAACACAATAACATATTTAATATTCATCTTTTTTTGTGGTCTAGAATCACGCATTTATTATAATTCCAGCTTCTATACATTTACTCTGCATTTGAATCGAGAGTCCCACGATATAAATGATAAAAAGTTTACAAGTGATAAAAAGTAGATATATATACACGCACATGTGCAGCGGTGTGTACATATGTATACTTTTAACACGTTATGCGTATATACAGCGATATATATACCGAGAGTCCGGGAGCATTATTCGGGAGCGTGATAAACAACGAGCGCGCAGGAAGCGATTTCTCGCATTTGATTATAATTTGACCGAGATAATGGAGAAACCAGCTCCCGAAAGCATAACAAACAGGCCCGTGAATTAAATCCCACTTCGCGGGGAGACCGCGGGCACGCATATATACATCTCGCTGCGCAACAGCTGCGCGTATATGTAATAATATATATTACTTTACATATATATGCTTTTTAGCGTGTATCGAACCCGCGGCGGATATTTGCAATCTGATCGAGAGTACGCAGGCCGCGGAGCGCGTATACTTTGTATTTTGCACTCTTGTCGGCGGCACCGCGATTTCGGACGGGGGGGGGGGGGGGAAGGAGAAGGAGAGAAAGAGAGAAGGAACGCGGCTGACTGCATCCGCAGATTTGCGCCTTGCGGAAGAGGGGCAGGAGGGAGGGAGGGGGGAAGGAGGGAGGAGGAAAGAGCTGGCACACGCGGGTATACGACATACGTACGTGTTTCGTCCCCCCCCTCCCCCTCGCAGCTGTTACGTATACAATAGCGCGACATACTCCGCTATTACGTGATCGCAAGAAAGTCCACGCAGAATGCCGCCGATTGAGTCAACGGAGGCGGCCCCGCTCGACGGCCCAGGCGGCTCGGCGCGGCGCGGCGGTGAGCGCCCGCGCCGTTTGGCCTCTCTCTTTCTCCTTCTCCCACCCGACGGCCGTCGTCGTCGTCGTCGTCGTCTCGCCGCCACCACTATCTCGGCGGCACGGCGTATGCACGACTCATCCGCTACGTCCGTCGTGCCTGCCTGCCGCTGCTGGCTTTATGCTCCAAAGGGCACGCGCGATAGTCGTTCAGCCGTCGCGCCACCAGGACGGTGCAGTGCAGCTGGTAACGCACACGCGCGCACGCGAGCCTGGAGGAGGACACCGAGATCATGGCACCGGCCCTCAGCAAATTCGCCACCAGACGCACGCTGGCCGGCGCGGTCGCGGTCGGCACGCTCGTCTGGATACTGCGGAACCGCAGCAGGAGGCGGACGCAGAAGATCAAGTAAGTGCGGTATAGACTTTTATTGCGCGTCAATCGTCGGCTCTCGCGATCGCCTCGTGTTCCCCCCGCGAGTTACGCGCTGAGTAACGCCTGTGTGCTTGCAGAAACAACCAGTGGCCGATTGGCAATGACATTCAGTATGTTATCAAGGAGGTAAGAATTCGCGATGGAACGCCCAGGAAATTCCAGCGTGGAGATATATACATGGACCGAGATTTCATTGAAATTGTGTGTGTGTGTGTGTATCCGCAGGAGAAGCCGAAGGGCCCCAAGGCACAGGTCAACGTCATCTTCTTCCGCCGGCTCTGTCAGCTGCTCAAGATCGGCGTCCCCGGCGTGCTGTCGCCGGAGTTTGGCTTCGTACTCCTGGTGGCGACCGCCCTGGTCGGCAGGACCCTGTGCGACCTGTGGCTCATCAAGGAGGGTACTCTGATAGAAACGTACGTGCAGCGTATCGTGCAGATTAGGAGTGTCGGTGGAAAAAGTTTTTGTCTGGCCTAACTGTAGAATCTTCGTGTGCTCTCAGGTCGGTCGTCAACATGGACGGCCCGTTGTTCAAGCGGCATTTGCTGACTCTGCTCAGCGTGATACCGATGGTAAGTAAAATTCCACATTGGTACAGTCTATATCTTACTGGCACTTACAGGTTACTCATATCGCATGGTAGTGGAAGTGGTCTTTCCACTTAGAACGGTTTTTTTTTTTCATTAAGAAAAAGAGTTGATAACACATGTTAATGTATCGTGTGATTGTATTAATTTAGATATCAATCGTGAACAACATACTGAAGTATGGTATAAGCGAAATGAAATTGAGGTTGCGTACAAATATCACGCGTTATTTGCTGGATCATTATCTTAAGTAAGTAACTGGTTCGTATTTCTTTATTAATTTCGATTGTATTCGGTTCTATTTGTGTCAATGTCCGAAGCATTCAAGTTTCTTATTTATTAAACAGTTCTGTAATTGATGCATTTATTATCGATGCGAGTTTGCATATTACGCATAACTTTGCAAGATATTTGGCTCGTCATTGACATATTGGTAGCACAAGTTTCCGCTTAAATAATTCATGATTGAAATAAGTTTTATTTACATTTAAAAGACACACAGAGAAAATGTCAAGGTACACAATATGAATATGTAAGAATCAATTTCTCTCTCTTTTTTTTTCGCAGAGGATTTACCTATTACAAAATGAGTAATCTGGATACTCGAATTGCGAATCCGGATCAGCTGTTAACTACAGACGTCGATAAATTCTGCGAAAGCTGTACGGATCTTTACAGCAACATAGCGAAGCCTGTGCTAGACATCATTCTTTACGTTTATAGATTGACATCCACTCTTGGCGGGCAGGTGCGTGTAGCATAAACATTTTACGATATTTTTTTTATCTCTAATGTAATGCTACCTTCTTCTAGACGCCACTTTTGATACTTTCGTACCTGGTAGTAGCTGGTGCCTTTTTAACTCACATTCGCAAGCCGATCGGAACAATGACGGTCAAAGAGCAACGACTGGAAGGGGAGTACCGTCATATCAATTCAAGATTGATCGTCAATTCGGAAGAAATAGCCTTTTATGGTGGAAATAACAGAGAGAAATTGACGCTGTTAACTAGCTTCCACAAACTCGTGAGTGTTTCCGGTGAATTCAGCCAAAAATTGGTCGAATCGATCAATTATTTCTAGCGAGGAATATTATTTCTGTGCATTTATCAAGTATGTAACTTATTTTTTGCGTTTTTTTGTTGTTGTTATAGGTGACTCATCTTCGCAAGTTCTTGGAATTTAGAGTCGTGATGGGCGTCATAGATAATTTCGTTGGAAAATGTAAGACGCGATTTACATTGTGGCGATAACTGTCATGTTAACAACATGTGTTGCGCGCTATATCTAAAGCCTTGTATCCACGATGTTAGAAATTGTTCCGAGATCTCGGACTAAGAAAGTGTTAACTAATTGTGTATTAATTGATCGAATTGTTTAAACTTGTTAATTTTTTTCTTTCGAGATCTCGGAGCGATTTCTAGCCTCGTACACATAAAGACTTAACAGCTTGTACTTTCTAATACTAATTCGTCGCTGTCTCTCTTTCAGATTTCGGCACTGTGGTCGGCTTCTACGCGGTGAGCATACCCTTCTTCCAGAAGAACCACCCCATACTCTCCGGCCCGCCCGATCACAGATTCAGATCGTACTACACGTACGGCCGGATGCTGGTGAAGCTGGCCGAGGCGGTCGGCCGATTGGTGCTGGCCGGCAGGGAATTGACGCGGCTGGCGGGATTCACGGCCCGGGTCACCGAGCTCAAGATGGTCCTCGACGATCTGAACGCCGGGAAATACGAGAGAACGATGGTCTCGGATTACAAGGACAACGTGATCGGTCGTCCTGGTAGCGGCAGGATCGTGCCGCGCGACAACATCATACGATTCGATAATGTACCCCTGGTGACGCCGAACGGAGACGTGCTCATCAAGGAGATGTCCTTCGAGGTGAAGTCGGGAGTGAACGTACTGGTGTGCGGCCCGAACGGTTGCGGCAAGAGCTCCATGTTTAGGATTCTCGGTGAAGTATGTACTCTGTTATCTATATCGTTCTAGCTCTTATCGCTCGTATTCAATTATCAATGTCTTTGTGAACTGATTTCATTACAATATCGATTAAATCGTTATCTTGAATATTTTTCTAGATATCGAATTAACTCTGATAGGGAATGATGATTTAAAAATTTTGTTACACATGTGTACACGAATAATGCTTGGTGCAGTGATTTTGACCCAGTGATCATGTTGCCCATGTTGATTGTACAAATTGTAATGTTTAGCTGTGGCCGATCTGGTCTGGTACCATTACGAAACCACCGCGCGGTAAGCTCTTCTACATACCGCAACGGCCTTACATGACGTTGGGCACATTGAGAGATCAGATCATATATCCCCACACGAAGGAGGAGATGAAGAGACGCGGCAACGTTAACGACGAGGAGCTCAAGATGTACCTGGAGCTGGTGCAATTGACTCATCTGTTGGACAGGGAGACCAACAATGAAAGACAGGGCTGGGACGCGGTGGCTGATTGGATGGACGTCTTATCGGGTGGCGAGAAGCAACGCATAGCAGTGAGTCCCTTTTCCTGTTCTTCACTTTCCAGACGGATATTTATCACGTGAAATAATTAACATTCTTGTTTATAATTGCACTCTGTATCTTGTCGAGGCTTGAAATGGTTTAATCATTATTATTATTACCTATTAACGTTATCTACTTTTACTGTCGGCATTGTACTATGACGCTAGTATTTAATTGTTATTTCTAAATAGATGGCTCGGCTGTTTTATCATAAACCGCAATTCGCAATCTTGGACGAGTGCACGAGTGCCGTCAGCGTCGACGTCGAGGATTCCATGTACAGATACTGCAGACAAGAGAACATCACGCTGTTCACGGTCTCGCATCGTCGCTCCCTTTGGAAGCATCACGAGGTATCGCTATCGATCTATTTCTTTTGAACAATTTTGCAACAGACGTATTTAAATTTATCACGTGAGATTTTTATATTACTTTATCATTACGTAACTTTCTATTTACTGCTTCTAGTACTACTTGCACATGGACGGTCGAGGAGGCTACGAGTTCAAGCCGATCGAACAAGACACGATAGAATTTGGATCGTGAATTCTTGCGTCCCTTGCACATACGCGAAAACGCGCAAGGGACATCTAGCTCTTAGCTCAACTTAGCTCTTCTTTTTTTTTTCATTCTACGATTGTTCAACAATTCCGGCAATTTAATAGACGATATTTCATCTATTATTCAGCAGTTTTAATATTAGGCGAGATTTTTACCACGACGAGAAAATCGGTTGTTGATTATTAAATATGTAATACACAGGATGCCTTTATACAGAATGTCCAGGTGCTAAACAGAACGTGCAAATTAGGCACAACGGTAAACGTAATTACGATATCGTAATTTCGAGCGTTATCGCAGAAATATCCCTCGTGCAGGTATATTTGTCACAATGACATATTTTTCGATCAATATTTTTTTATAGCGAGATAATATAGTGTTGGCAAAATATATTCTCGGATACACACATTTCGAGCTTGGAACTTATGTGATGTCATAATAAATGACGGATACTTTTTAGATCCTCAGATCCTCTGAGGTATAACTGTAAATATATGCAATTTTTTATAGTTAGAGTTTTTCAATGTAAAGTCGATTAACCCCCAATGGTCAATTGATCACTTTCTATTTGACGAACACTTGCCAAACTAAAACAAATGTAAATGGTAAGGTAGAATTGAAATCGTGAGAATTTACTAATGTTTGTATCATATCGAGAAAAGTGTATATATATATATATATGTATATGACACGGGTTTTACTGTAAAATACGTTTTTGTAAGAGTGTGATTATTGATGTCGTCATGTGTGGATCACAACGATAGATATGTCACTTGGATAGATATGTGAGTCGAGCCGAGAAATTATAAGATTGCTGGACAATGGGGAGGACGTTATAATGAAGAAAGACTTGTTGCAAACTCAGAACAAATTAAAATCCGCGAGATATATGTATAAAGAATGCCTTCAGAAAATGTAATTGTGATTTTCTCTCTTCCACATATTTCGTCGCAAGTGCAGATTATTATCCGCCATTTGAAGTTCGAACAAATGATACTAATTATTTCCGATAATATTTAGGAGAGATGTTCTATTCCGCTCTTTATAAAAATATATATACACATCCGAGAGAACATAGAGAGTTAAAATATTTTAATCTATTCTCTACAATTAATCTATTCTCTTTATCGAATTCTGACATACTTTCTCTTATCAATTATTTGTTATAATTGTTAAGAAAATATACAATGGATTCGGATTTATTAAAATATGTTGATGAGAATACGAAGTTGAACAAAAATCAAAATATTTTCTTAGTAACAATTTTTATGAAGCTAATAAGTGCAATAATATTTTGTGAAAAATAAAAAAATTTTTCTGTATCAGGTGTGTGTATGCAATTAACAATTTGATTAATCACAAATCCTTTATTTTTACAAAAATTCCTGAGAACACTTAATAGCCGAGAAATTTAGAAGTTAGCAACTTTTAAATCCTTTTTTTATTTATAATTAATGGTAAATGAAAGATTGATTAACATATTCTTTTAAATTTCTTTAGGACGCAATTTATATGTCAGGTAAAGATATCGTTTGAAAACAATATAACAAATTATTATTGACAAAAAATCGATTTATTTAGATTACTTCTCTGGATTTTCTCTTTCTTTTTTATGTATCTTTTAGGATATGTAATGTTTTTCTATTTGAAGTTTATACTAAACATTTTTCTAATATTCTATTTATAGATCTAATTGTTACAATTTCTATTACAATGTGATCATGAGATTTTCTTTCCTTTTTTACTTATAGATTATATCACAAGTTTCCTTTGAATCGCAGTGCCATGGTTCCTTCCTTCTATTCTCTTCTCCGACATCCCATTTTAATTTCCAGAAAAATTTTCAGATCTGTTCAGCTGTTAAACTTCATCAAACAAAAGCAACGTTCGTTTCATGAGAAAAATGTATGGTAGAACACTTTGTTAAAAATTTGTAAATTAATTTTCAGAAAATTACGTTAAAAGTTGCATAATTGTTTTAGAAAAACATCCAGAATGCACTCATTCCCGCTTTAATTAAGGTAAATTATCTAATTACAATTGCAATTAATGACTGTCGATTAGATTAATTTGTTCAATCACAAGATTACTTAACTTAAAGCAAACCTTTAATACAATTTTACAATTCGTTATTCCCGATTTAATCTCTTTCCATATATATTAAACGATATACAATTGTTAATTTCATTCGTATTACAGCCATTACAGGTGGCCGTCAATTCGTATAACCCGCGCGATCGCGATCGCCGCGCTCGGCCGGGCTCGGCCCGCGTCGCGTCACTTCGGCGGCGCGACCGCGCTCGGCCGGACTCGGTCGGCGT
This sequence comes from Wasmannia auropunctata, assembly GCF_000956235.1. Taxonomy (NCBI): domain Eukaryota; kingdom Metazoa; phylum Arthropoda; class Insecta; order Hymenoptera; family Formicidae; genus Wasmannia; species Wasmannia auropunctata. The sequence continues at coordinate 171,203 of NW_012026918.1, forward strand.
CGTGCCGCCTCGTACCGCGCATTCGTCTCGTGGAACGGGTACGGCGACCGCCGGGTCTCTGGGATTTCTAGCAGAAGCTCCGGGGGCTCCGGTTTTCCGTTTGCTAGTCGCAGGATTCGAGCGCTTGAGGGCGGGTCGTCGTGGTGCCGTCGTGCGTAGCGTGCGTGCCGTGAATACGTGGTGTGCGCGAGCGCGTGAAGACAGCCAGCGGGATACGTGTACGCGAGAGAAGGAGAGAGACGGAGAATCTCTCTCTCTATCTCTATCTTTCGAGACTCAGGAGAGGCGCTCGGACGACGGTGGAGAAAGGAAGAAAGAAGGAGCACGAGAAGTCCGCCGCTTGCGAGGGAGAAAGGAGCAGCAGCGAGGTGCGGAAGGGAGAGAGAGAGAAAGAGAGAGAGAGAGAGAGAGAGAAAGAAAGAGACTCGTGGCGTTGTATGTACGTGGTGTGTGTCGCACAGTGTGCCGTCGGGGAAGGAAGAGAAGGAGGAGGTGGAGTAGGAGGAAGGTGGCGGAGGAGGAACGAAGCAGTGACCAGTGTTCTCTCTCTCTCTTTCGAGGCTAGGCGACGGTCTCTCCCGTGAAATACTTTATTATCGCGCGTTGCTATCGATCGCGCGTCGCCCTCTCTCTCTCTCTTCGTTCTTTTTCTTTCTTCCTCCGTTGACGATCTCCTCGTGTGCACGGCGTGCGTGCGGACGCCGCGAATTCCGCTCTTACCTGCTCTCGACGCCGCGTATACACCCCTCTCTACCCCCGTTTTCCTGTGTGCGTGTGTGTTTTCCCTACGCTCTCCCCC